>NC_083637.1:2831640-2914140 GCF_963576545.1 Limanda limanda | reverse complement strand
AACTAACGATGAATCTAATCTAAAGATGAGGGCTGCATGCTTCAACATGTGACTCTGGTCTATACCCAGGTTAAAGGATCTATTTAGCTGAATATACCACACTGGCAAAGATACCAGATGACATCAGAAGTCTGCGTCACTGCACGGACGACGACGACCGGCCGAGATCTGCGTCAGAAACGAGACCGAATACGAGAAACAGGAGATATTCATCCCGTCGTATCGACACAGACCTGCAGGGCTGAGGGGAAAAGAAATGAATCGAACATCAGCTCGGTTTTGCTCGAATCAGGTCACTCGGCGGCACCAGATCGAAATTTAATCAAGCATTAAGAATTGGTACGCGCAGGTGGAGGAGTCAGTACAGTGACTCCTCCGAGGAAATAAGTGTACGGACAGTGTGAGAGGAAATGAAGTTCGGCAGGGAGAGAAAAATGAGGTCGGAGGAAGGGAGGGAGAGAGGGAGGGAGTGAGGGAGGGAGGGAGAGAGGGAGGGAGAGAGGGAGGGAGAGTACCTGGTTGAAAATTGTCCCTTTGCCATCACTTCCATTATCATTATTGCTCTGCAGTCATTTACAGGCTCATCACTCTCCTATACGTTCTGCTATACCCTCCAACTCTGTGCCCTGCAGGCTGCTGCGTGGACACACACACACACACACACACACACACACACACACACACACACACACAGACACACACACACACACAGGTATCATCATGTCCTTTTGTTTAATAATACTCTGAGTCCTGAACAGGGCGTCTCGTTTTGATTTTTGGTTCAAAGCTTCCTCGTAGTTTAAAACCAAGCTTACACCTCAGAGGTTGATAGAAGAAGAGTTTCTGGTTTATCTTGTGGAAGATGTGAATGAGACAAAAGGTTTGTGTCTCTAGGTGTGTGTGTGTGTCTGTGTGTGTGTGTGTGTGTGTGTGTGTGTGTGTGTGTGTGTGTGTATAAAACTGGCCCTTTGAAAAGAATTGTGCAATAGAGTCGTCATCCTGTCCTTTTAGGCAAAATCTAGTTGTTTTTTTTATCATTTTACCAAAAGCCTCCCTCAGTGTGTGGTGAATTGTGCACCCACACACCCTTGTGAACAGAAATAGAGTCACAGACACAAACACACACCTACAGACACACAAAGTGGAAGCAGCAGCGTGATAAAGTTGGTTCTCTATCGCACCCACAGATGGACAAGCATCGTCCTGCTCGAGTCTCCTTTTGAGTTGCTTTTTGTGTGGCGTCAACTGTGTGTGTGTGTGTGTGTGTGTGTGTGTGTGTTTGTGTGTGTGTGTCTGTGTGTGTGTTTATAATGTGCGTCCTTAAGGGATTTTATTTTATTGGAAAGGCACTCCAGCCAAAACTTGGGGTGAAGTTAAACTTTAAATTGGCAAAGGCTCCATCACGTTGTATTTATGTCTCGTCCAATATCTCTGTTTTGGTCTCCACCATCTATTTTGGAAAAAGGCGAGACGTTTTGCCTGGATGTGTCACCAGTGACCCCTGGCACGTTTCATGTTTACATCTCTTGTTAATACATTTTTGATTAATGCAGCTTTAAAATATCAGTTTGAAGTTAGGGTTAGTTGAGGGTACTCGAATTACATTAATTTGCAGCCCAAAAAAAACTGCCAAGCCTCCACGGAAACCAAAATAAAAACCATTCAATACACACATTCAACATAAAGCTGCACGACATGTTGTATAAGTGCCAACACCCACCGACACACGGAGAGGAAAGACACACACGAGGACGCAGAAGTCCAGACGCCGTACGCTCGAGAGCTCCAAGAGTCACGCTGGCAGGAGACGGAGGGACAGGTGGGCCAATCAGCCGCCTGGCACGGGCCGCGAGGAGGCGACTGGTCGACGGGAAAACTGGAAGACGATGAGACACAGAAACGAGTGATGTAGATAAACTGGAGAGAGGAAAACAGACGAGTGGACGGAGGGAAGGACGGAGGAGGGATGTCACGGGGTGAAACTACACATCCAACATGAGCTGTGACAATGTGCAAATACAGAATGAAGGAGCGTCTGCTTGATCCTTGATCCTGAAATTCCGTGCGACTCTGAAATGGGTTGCAAGTGTTCCAAACACCTTCCAAAGTTTAACAACACAACGACAACACACCGGTTTGACTATGTTTGTCGGGCAAGTTTAAATTTAGCATCTCTGCTTCTCGTTTCCGACGTTCACAGGCGCCGGCCTCGCCCAGTGTTCCTCGGACAGCGTTCTTCTCTGGTATTTGACGGATCGTTGATGTAGACTTTGTCGCCTCATTGTGGTCTTGCGTGCTTGTTTGTGCGTTTGTAGTCATTTGTGTCAGAGATCTCTTGTATAATGAAAGTCGTGTGGATGGAGATGGAGAAGATCTACGCTCCGACACCCTCCAGTGGCCAGAGAGCGTTTGCTAAAGACACAGAAAACCTCCGCCAGGCAAATGAAGGTTAATAAAACATATATGTGATTAAAGGACAAGGGGGTGGACGGATGGAGAGAACAGGAGGCAGAAGGAAAGAGACTCCCTCTTCCTCCGTCCTCCATCTGATCATGCATGATGTCGAACGAGAGGAGGGCAGAAGCACCGAGAGAGGGAGGCAGCAGCAGCAGCTTGAGGGAGAGAAAAAGGGATGAAGGGAAAATAAGGGAGTTGGGTTGGGGGTGGAGGAGGTGGAGCGAGTCCATCAGCTGAGTGGTAGCACTCTGCTGAGATCAGCAGTAATGTGTGAGCGAGAAAACGAAGAGAGGGAACGGCGGAGGAAGAGGGAGATGAGGATGGAGAATGCGGTCAGAATGAGAGTGCTTCCATCCCGCCGCTGCCAGCGACAGCTTCAGCGGCGAGGAGACGGAGAGAGAGAGAGCTGGAAAAGACGGGCGGTGGAACGAGGGATGAAAAGAGACGCTCGAGCGGAGAGAGGAGAAAAAAAACATGTGGATTTGATGAAGTGCGAGAGAGGGAGGAAGAAACACCCCCGGCAGTACCCTCCCGGCTCACCTCCCCCCAGGTTATCTCCTAACGTCCCCTCTGAAACCAGCAGATAGACTCCTCCCATTAAGGTGAAGCGACTGGGGCATACCTTGGCGGAGGAGGTCGGGGGGGTGAGCGGTGACATAACAGTCATAAAGTGCTGCTTAACGTCCCGTGGCCGCAGCAGAGAACAGGGTCGGGGTGAAGGAGAGGAAGATCGTTTTGTTTTCCCGCCTTGATTTACCCCCCCCACGCCCCCCCCACTCTGTACCACACACATAGGACAGGATGTAAAGTACTCGATTACTTTCAGTACCAGCAGTCAACAACACAAATCCCTCAGTGCATCATCTCTAACATGTGTGTCCCCAAACTAACTTAATTCTGTGAAACCATCGACTTTATATAAAGACGGAGCGCCCCCTGGTGGGTGGAGCACAGGTCATAAGCCCCGCCTCCTCCATGTTAGCAGATTGCACGTGGACCAAACCAAAACGTCCTGGGTCCTTATTTTGATATTTTGTCGACCAATTTCCCGGATGTTGTCACCTTCAATGTCTGAACATATTGTTCAAATGCTTCAGCTGTGTAACATTGTCCGTCAGGTTTGTGTTTGTGTGTCTGTGTGTGTGTGTGTGTGTGTGTGTGTCTGTGTGTGTGTCTGTCAGGGAGGGGGATGAGGGCTCAGTGGGAGACACTAAGGGGACAGGAGCTCACACTGGGATGACACATGGCACTCCCACACTATTACCACACAATACACACATACACCACGTGCGTGTATACTTGTACACACACACACACACACACACACACACACACACACTCTACATATATAGCTCATGCACATGTCACTGGCTGGAACTGGTCCCAGTCTTTTGCATGTTGTGGGTTTTGGCAAAAGACAAAAGGACCAAGAAGCCACACGGTGAAGGAACACATTACACACAACACACTCGTGAATTAACACACAGGGTCTCTACAGGTCAGTTGTGTGTCTGTGGCTTCAAATACACTAAAGTATCATCTGTGAGAGAAATGGACCTTAGGTAATGTTTTGCTTATTATTACAGTTTTCATAGCTGTTTGTCTGTGAGAGAGACCACTGTATTGCATCGTGTAACTGTGTGGATGGTAAAAACGTTACGTACCACCGTAGCTCGGTGTAGCACGACAACAGACGACACATTTTACCGCACACACCAAGTCAGAAGAAAATTTTGATCCACTGTCTAGATCATTCATGGGAAACACTGGCCTTGGTGGAGGTTTGTGTTCTTATTAGCCTTCTAGTTATTTAGTTTACCGCATAACACAGTTACCTCACCACCAGGGGGCGCTTGGTCAGTGGGACAAACAATCGTTCAGAAATCCAACAAATCGAAATGCTCCAAAGAACAGCCCGAAATCACTGGTTTAAGATTTGACTGCAACTTCCCAACACTTACATGTGACTCTATGTGTTTGTGTGTGTATGTGGGGATTTGGTGTTTGTGTGTACCGCTAACACAACAACTTCAGTGTTGAACACAAAAGCAGCAGCAGAGAAAGTAGGTCATTCATACCTGGGCTGCGCTGCATCGTGCACTGTGTAAGTGTGCAGAGGATGCACATATACACACATGTAGATCTGATGTGTGTGTGTGTGTGTCTGTGTTTGTATGCGGTAAAATGATGCATTTGGTGAGTGTGTGTTTGTGTCTGCATGCAACCTTTGCTGATGTGAACGTACTGTACTGTACTCACCATGCACAGGAGCTGCTATTAGAACAAGGTGGGAGGGGGTAGGTAAGGATAGTGTGTGTGTGTGTGTGTGTGTGTGTGTGTGTGTGTGTGTGTGTGTGTGTGTGTGTGTGTGTGTGTGTGTGTGTGTGTGTGTGTGTGTGTGTGGATGCAGGGGTTCGGAGGGGTTGAAAAACAATCGCTGGGAGACTTCTCATCCCCGTTGCTGCGGCAATGCCGAGATTCCATCAATGAGCCGGCGCTGCGTTGCCCTGGCAACACTTATGAATGAGAGCAGGTCGGTAACCGTGGAGACTCGGCAAAGAGAGGAATTGCCGGTTGCCATGGCAATGCCACGAACCGGGGGGGGAAGACCGAGCGAAGCGAAGGTGGAGAGTGACCTCCGAGATCTCCGTCATCATCGGGGGACGGAGATCATCGGCGTCGTGAAATCGGCGTCACGTGATTTCTGTCGATGGTTTGAAACTCAGATCGTAACATCAGCAGTGAAATCACATGATGGAAGAAATCAATTCATGTTCATTTCAACAATCGCTAAAAAGTTATGAATAAATAACCAGTGATATCGGATCAAGACTAGAGGAGAGAGCATCATTAATTACAGATGTCATTACGCTGGCTGTGTTTCAGGAATTATTACCAGTTTGTCTTCAACACTGAACTGGTTTAAATTAAAAATATATATTTGCGTGGTCACAGACTTTCTAAAATTTAGATGTTTAGCTCTTTTGTTGCCGTGTGAGAACATTTAACATTAAGTTGTTTTGTGGAAACTCGACAAACGCACGTGTGATGATTTGATAGTTTCCTGATAACCTCCGTCACAGAGGTTCTATCTAATCCCTCCCCCCCTGCTGGTTTGTGTTACTGGTTCGATACAAGATTACGCAAAAAACTACAGAACAGATTAATATGAAACCTGGTGGAGGGATGTGCTGAGTCAGGAAGATACAAATGCAGGTTTTTTCATTCTTTTACTTTAACATTGAACGATGTGGTTCTCAGATAATCATTCATGAATCTTGATTTAAAAAGTAAGGCCGTAGGCGATTTTAAGAATAAAAATAAAATTTAACTGGGATGATGAATTTAAATGTTTCAGTTGATATTAATGGGACTAACCATAAACAATACAAATTGCCTTTTTTCTTTGGGTTTCGCACTCGCATCCCACAGACGGAACGATGTGTGATTCAGTGATTTGCGGTGATTGAATTGAGAAGGAAACACCTTCTATTCCATCTTGACCATTAATTTCATACAGCATACATACTGTTAAAAGTGCTTAAAGTGTGTGTATGTGTGTGTGTGTGTGTGTGTGTGTGTGTGTGTGTGTGTGTGTGTGTGTGTGTGTGTGTGTGTGTGTGTGTGCTTTACAGGCTCATGTTAGGTGTTTCCCAGCAGTGAGAGCCTCTGTCATCACCGTCCAAACACCTTCTCCCTCTGCAGATAAAACTCTCCTCCTCTCTTTTCTTTGGGGTCTCTCATCCCCCCCCCCCCCCCCCTCGACAGTTGAATCTCACACTTCCGACACACAGGACCATCACTCTCTTTCAATCTGCTCACTCTCCCTCCCTCTCTGTCTCTCCGGGGACGCTGCGTCTCTTCCCTCTCGGTGTCTCGGTGTTTCATCGAGTTTCCTCTCGCCTCCCGAGCCGTCTCCTGTGTTTGTAGAGTTCCTGTCAGTCAAAGGATGACGAGTCGAGTTCCAGAGAAACAATGGAACCTGCAACAGGAGCTCAAGACCAGGATTTAATGTAAAATATTACAGTTAATCTTTAGCAGCAGCAATTCACATAGATTGTTATCCAGTCACAGAGTTGGATTGTAATTGCTGCAAACAGTTGTCGGGGAAGAACTCGAACATTTTGCAAAAGCAAAAGTACAAATAACTAAAACTACCACATTTACTTATTACTTTCTCACTACTGAGTGCTGTCACTGCAGGAGGCGGGGTATAATGTTACCTGCTCGCTCTGATTGGATCAATGGACCAATTCCCCACTCGTTATTGGTTGATATAATTGCTACTTTGAGGCAGTGGAACTCTCCTCGTCTTTCTCTGCCTTGTCAAAAGATAAATCTTGTAGTTGGGATCATCCTCACGGCCGCGGTGATTCTATTTGAATTTATTCGTTGCAATTGTCATGTTTTTTGCATTTTTGCTTCATTTATTAGTCATAATCTCGGAGGTTAAAACCTTTGGACGAAACCTTATTGAATAACAGAAACTTGTATCTATTCTCCTCCTGATCATTGGATCTTCCAATGTTTCTCTTCAACAAGGACAGTAGACAATCATTATTTCATAAAGACAATTTATTTATTTATTATTATCTTGCAACGATAAAGGCTACGTGAACTCTGCTTTAAAAGATAAAAGATAAACAAAGTGGAGTTTATTTAAAGTCACAGAGCGCCGTCTTCAGGCCCCATGAACCTATTTCCACTCTTAAAAGTTTAAAGCAGATGTCAGGATGATACTAAATCCAAGTTATAAAATAGAACAATGAAAATCTAATCACATAAATAATAGATAATCATATTCCCTGTTTCTGCAGCACTTTATCTCCTTTCTGTTGACTTGTACCTGCCCTATCTCTCTCTCTCTCTTCACGCTCATGTTCCTGTTCTAATATTTATTCTATCATCCCTCCATCCCCGTCACCCACCGCTCGCTGCTCCCTCTACTGGCCACCTTCACGCACTGTGAGCAGGTTCAGCCGTTGCCAGGGGTGACTGCATCCTGGAGGTTTCGGGTTGTCTGGCAGCAGCGGACAGTTGCCGTCTCGCACGGATGAATCCTGAATCTCTGCGTTCGCCTTCGAATGAAATGTACACGAGGAAGGAAGAAAAAAAACAGAAGCGGGGAAATGGTACGAAAACAAACAGGACGAAGGGCGGAGGATGAGATTCGAGATATCTAAACAGACCCTTTGCTCTTTTGCGTCATCCGTCTTCTCATCCGTGCATAAATCCAAATGATCGTCCGAAGCCTTGATGGCTCCGGTGGAAGATCATAAGACATAGAAACAAGAGTCAAAATTACAAATGAAAACTGCAAGATTCCCTCCATTCAAATACGTAGATTTAACATCACACGTAAGTGCCGTGCTCTTCACACAGAGACGTGATCTCTCCGTGAGGATCCGAGCTGGACCTCAGGCTGTTTGCTTATTTTGCTGATGTCCAGTGATTCTGCAGCGCGGCCTCCAGCTCTGGCAGTTAAAAAGCCATTGAGGGAATGAGGGGCTTGGCTGCCGGTACGGTGTCGGTTAATAAATGTCCTCTTACTGGGATTAGCAGCCGACCTGGAGAGAGAGGGTGATGATGATGGGGAGGAGGAGGAGGGAGGACGGAGCAGGAACAGGACGGAGGACGATGGAGGAGGCTGAATTTAACAGAAATTCTTAATTTAGATGAACTTTTCTCTCTGGATATTTTTCACCTTTTTCTTTATCTTCGTGCTTCGTTTTCTCCTGCCACCTCCTGCAAACACCTGCAAATACCTTTTTATTGTTGAAAATAGGAAGTGGTATTGATTGTGCATCCTGCTGGATGAGGTGAACTTGTCTGCATGGTCCAGGTTTTGTGTGATGAAGATGAAGATCAGATGCAAACAGCGCAGGTGTATTATAAAGACAGATTCCGGATTAAACCAAACGAGTCGGCATTGAGATTCCCCTCGTGGCGTCTCTGTGATGGTACAGTCCCAGGCAAAGCTGTGTTTGTTAGTCTGGGACCTGCGAGAGGAACATGTGACTCCTGCAGAGCTCTGAGGAACCAGGTCAAAGGTCATTCTGTGTAAAATAGACCTTTATTTTTTTTTAACATCAATAGTGGTTTTGATTTTGAATGCCTCTGATCTCAGGTCAAAGTCCGCCCACGTACTGTGCTCCTCCCCCTGGCCTCTCCCTCTCTCTCTCTCTCTCTCTCTCTCTATCCCTCTCTTGATCTCTCCATCTCTCTCTCTCTCTCCTCCTCGGAGCATCCCCTCTCTACGCCCCCACACTCCCCTCCCTCCTTCCTGTTGGACAGACCCTGCCTTCCGCCCCCGTATGAGACAGAGCATGGAAATTTCCAACCTGTCTCTAACTGACTTCACACACGTACATGCACACACACACACACACACACACACACACACACACACACACACACACACACACACACACACACACACACACACACACACAGAGCTGTCAGAACTGCCAGGTTTGTGCTGTGGGAGCCAACTGACTGTTCGTGAGTTAGTGACTTAATCACTCCTGTTATAATTGTTCATTTTAAACCTAGTTACAGTAGCACATGTAATTAGGTGCAAAATCCTGAATTAATTAATCGTGGAGTTCGTTCAAACACGTAACAAATTCAAACAGTATTTCTTCATATTTAATCTCCATTCGTGTTCTATTTCCTCGATTGTTCTGCAGCTTCGGACGCAAACCGCTCATCAGCAGAAAGAATCTGTTTGTTTAAGGTGGAACCACAGGAAGCTTGAAGTGTCCTCAGATAAATACTCAGTCACTTTCTGACTGCCTGCTTCAATTCCTGCTAGATTATTAATTTAATTTATTTCTCAGAGAATAAATCATTGATCTTGATGAAAAATGTGGAAACGTTTATTGGACTGATGTTCATGTGATCTGTGACCTGGCCTCTGCAGGTGATGATGGTGTGGACACGTTAATTTGTCTTTGCTCAGCAGAGTGAACGAGTCAGTGTTCAATAAACAGAACGCGGGTGTGTCTTAAAAGACTGTTTTTGACGATACAATAATTTTCCCTCCCTCTCTCTCTCTCTCTCCCTCTCTCTCTCCCTCCCTCCCTCTCTCTCCCTGCAGTATTTTGTCCTCGGTGGGGTCTCAGCTCGACCTGAGGACGCTACGAGCCGTCAGAGTGCTGCGACCTCTGAAACTGGTGTCTGGGATTCCCAGTAAGTGTTTGAGCAATGACGATAGTCGCTTCCATACAAACTGTGTCTCTCTCCTTCCGACTGCAACATATGACGTGAAACACTGAAACAAATAACACAATTTGCGACAACTGGAAAACGCTGTTAAACAAGGGTTTTGTTGATATCAGCTACACAGTTACTACAGTTTATCTATAAACACATTAATCCAGTTGCTGGTTATTCACTGTCCACTTAGTTCTTTTTGATTGAAGCCCCAGCAACACTGTCCTGACTCTTTGTTTTGCGCTGTGTCCTCCAGGCCTGCAGGTGGTGCTCAAGTCCATTATGAAGGCCATGATCCCCCTGCTGCAGATCGGCCTGCTGCTGTTCGTGGCCATCCTCATGTTCGCCATCATCGGCCTGGAGTTCTACATGGGGAAGTTCCACACCACCTGCTACGATGAATTCACAGGTGAAATAAAAAGACGGAAAATATACTTTTTTTATCTTTAAAAATTTTCAAAGAAAGATGGAGGCCACGTCCGCTCCCAAAAGTGAAGCCAAGTTATCTGATTCTGTGGCTGGCTGCAGTAAGTGTCATACAGCCTGCCTCCTCCATGTTCGCAGATGGGACATTCAGGTTCCTGGTAACGTGCTTGCTGACTCACTGTCAAACTGTTCAATTCATATTTACCTATATTTTATATATATCCTTACACTTAAGTACTGCAAGATACGTATTATTACTCACTGACGCCTATTTTTGACCCTTGCTGCTGTAATATCTGTTTTATCTCATCCTATCCTAACTTATCATGTGGTTCAATGGGAACACAGATTTTTTTCATAGTTCTGCTGTTTTAAATATGCACCACAGCCCTGGAACTGGCACGCCAAAGTGGAATGCCGCCATTATTAAATTAAAACAGCAGGTTTTATCTCCAAAAACAGCTTTTAGATCAAACACAACGGTTTGTCTCGTCAAAAATGTATTTGAACCGTTTTACTTGGTTTTAAATCGCGGATCTTTCCTTCTCTCCGTCTCTCTCTCTCTCTCTCTCTCTCCGACCAGGCGAGGTGGTGGACGAGTTGCCGTGTGGCGAAGCGTTGCCGTCCCGGTTGTGTCCGAACGGCACGAAGTGTAAAGGCGGCTGGATCGGACCCAACTACGGCATCACGCAGTTCGACAACATCCTGTTTGCCGTGCTCACCGTCTTCCAGTGCATCACCATGGAGGGATGGACAGAGATGCTGTACTACGTGAGTTCTACACGACTGTAGTTTGAATCCTGTTGATACCAGATCACTAATGTTAACCAGACGGTTATAGATAGATAGATAGATAGAATCCTTTATTAGTCCCACAGTGGGGAAATTTGAGGGTTTTACATCAGCAGCGCAGGCACAGTGCAACAAGAACAAACGAAAGAGCAAAACAACAAAGTAAGAAACAAAAAACAACAATGAGCAAAAAGAAAAACAGTCAAACAGTCAAATAAGCAAATAAATAGTAAGTAGTAGAACAACTGAACAATACAATTAAATAATTAGATAATTAAATTAAATAATTAAATAAATTAAATTGCAAATATTGTGTTGTGTGTTAATGGGGTCACAGCTGGTTATACAGTCTGACAGCAGCGGGAAGGAAGGACCTGTTTACTCACATATTCACCTGAACGTGAAGGTTTAAACACATATTTATACATGTGTACATGTTATTATTATTATATTTACTATTATTATTATATATACTGTTGCTGCCATTATTACTATATACTGCTATTATATTGGTATAATTACTATCATATATAAATATATATTATGTTATATTATATACTATATATACTGTACTACTTTTATATACTGTCTAACAATAACATTACCATCATATCATCAGTACTATTACCATCATCTTGCCACTGCACCTTATCTACCTATTTATCTTGTGTTTCTGTTTTTATTCTTTCTACCTCAATATTTTTTATTTTATTCTATTGTATTGTATTGTATTGTATTGTATTCAAATATACCGGCTGCTATGACGACTAAATTTTCCCTTCGGGGATGAAAAATCTATCTATCTATCTATCTATCTATCTATCTATCTATCTATCTATCTATCTATCTATCTATCTATCTATCTATCTATCTATCTATCTATCTATCTATCTATCTATCTATCTATCTATCTATCTATCTATCTATCTATCTATCTATCTATCTATCTATCTATCTATCTATCTATCTATCTATCTCTCTATCTATCTGAACACTTTTTAGATGTTATACAAGTAAATACTCTTACACTGTTTGAATATCTTGGTCACACAGTAGACACCGTATCAATAAATAATCTCCAGTATGTTGAGCACAGAACTTGAACTTACTGTACATTTTACTGTACAGTACTTCTTGATATTTGTTGTAATGAAGAAGCAAAATATGATTTTCCTGGGTTTGTGGCTGTCTGTAAAATCCCAACCTGTGTTTAGCTCAAGGACTTGTGGAGGTTTCATTCAGCTAAATGAGGCGTAAAACACCATTTATTTGTCTTCGAGACGCTCTCTCTCTCTCTCTTTATTATTCTTCTTTCTTTATCCGTCTTCTCATCTGTCCTTCGCCAGCCTTCGCTGTCGCTCTCCCTCTCTCTCCGCCGCCTCCCTCTCTTCCTCTCTCTATTCCCGTCTCGCTCTATATTTAACATCTCTTCTGATGGATGGAGGCCGACTCACACAGGCAGTCGGAGGGAAACCAATGAAAGTTTAATAGAGAACGAGCGGCTCTCAGGGTGCCGTGCAGTATGAGAACCGAACCCGTGCACGCAGCTCTGCAGCAGCAGATAATAATCAGCTGATAGTTCCATTAGAGAATTACACGGGTCACAGAAACACGATATCCCCCCCCCGGCAACCTGATTCCTCTGATTGTCGGCTGGGTTTGTTTGGTGAAAGGAGGAAGTGACACAGTGTCGCTGCGTCTCACAGACACGTCGGTGCAATCGATGTCTGTGAAAGCAAAGTAATGACACAGAACATGATGTGCACCCCCACCCCCCCCACGCTCCTGCACCCGGGTCAGGCTTAAGGTTCGGGAGAGGGTCATTTCTGAACCGGCAAACATTTCACTTCTCCTCTGATCTTATGCAGTTCAGGAACAGTTGCGGTGTTTTTGATTTGTCCGGTCTGGTAACAGAACATAGAGATTTGTATGTGTTAATGAAAGTGTCCTAACTGGTGTGTGTGTGTGTGTCTGTGCAGAGTAACGATGTGGAGGGCAGCGCCTGGAACTGGCTGTACTACATCCCCCTCATCATCATCGGCTCCTTCTTCATGCTCAACCTGGTGCTGGGCGTGCTCTCAGGGTACGCTCCTCATCACATGTTCACCTCACTAAAAGCTCTAATACGTATTGTACATAGGGTTGCAAAATTCCGGGAATATTCAAAGTTGGACACTTTCCATGGGAATTAACGGGAATTAACGGGAATATACGGGAATTAACAGGAATAAACGGGAATATACGGGAATTAACGGGAATAAACTGGAAATGTTGTGGGTAATTTATACTAAGTGTATTTACCTTGTCATATACAGACATAAATATAAACATTTTGTTTTGTCAAAGGCTGATTTGAGCCCTGAGGAAACTTTGGGCACTTGACTATATGCTTCTGCATCGTTGTGTCATTCTTAACATCAATCAATCAATCAATCAATCAAGTTTTATTTGTATAGCCCACATTCACAAATAACAATTCGTCTCATAGGGCTTTAACATTGTGTGACATCCTCTGTCCTTAACCCTCAGCAAGAGTAAGAAACATAGGTCTTTGCACAGTATTTGCAAATGTACACAGCCTTTCCTTCTACATTGGATGGGCTGAAATGTCTCCACACATGAGAGAGTGCACGTGGCATTGTTCTTTAGATTAAGATGAGTTATGAATGATGTTTTTATTGCTCAGCGTTTAATTTGCGTATTTTTTTTTTTTTTCAAAATTCCCCAAATTCCCGAGCTAAACTTCCCATGGAAACTTTCCGCCCCTTTGCAACCCTTATTGTACATCCTCATTTATTCTACATTATTGCATAATCTATATTTTTTGGGGAAATATTAAATAGAAAATGTAGAAAAACTGACAATTGTCTCCCACAGTGAATTTGCCAAAGAGAGAGAGCGGGTGGAGAACAGGAGCGAGTTCCTGAAGCTGAGGCGACAGCAGCAGATCGAGAGAGAGCTGAACGGATACCTGGAGTGGATCTGCAAAGCAGGTCGGTGCCCCCCCCCCCACTCCGGTCCCTGAGTCCACACACACATACACACAAGAGGCGCCATGTTTTATCAACATGGCGCCTCTTGCAGTCTAAAACACCAGCAGATCAGTATAGGCAACTAAATAAAAATGTAGCCTCACATAACTACGCCACTAGACGAGCAACAGAAGGAAGGTTTTCTCTCCCCAGAGCTAAAACCAATTTTCTTAAACGCACTGTGGGATACAGAGCCATGAAGTCATGGAACCAACAGAAATTATAAACGTGACACGTAAATGTATGTTCAAAAAGCAAATAATGAGACACTTGGGTACAACATACTTGTGACACTAGATGGTGATGTACTGTACATGAATGTGTAGTATTCTCTTACATGGTTTGATGTTTTCGCTTCTATGGAATTACCTATCAGTGTTTGATATCATGACAAAGGTAAAACTGCATAACCACTAACTTATTTTTGATATCTGTAACCTATAATTGTATGATCATTATTTAATGTATTTTAACTTTTGTTATTACTTATTTAACGTATGTTTTAAATGTTTGATAGTGGTACTGTAATGTATGTTTTAAATGTTTGATATCTGTCTGTATGTCTTCAAAGTGGACCCCACTAAAAGTAGCTCTGTCTTAGGGAGGAGCTAATGGGGATCCTTCTAAATAAACAAAGAAACACACACCTCACACAGCGTGCTGACACACTGTTTTCTTTCCTTCCTACAGAGGAGGTGATTCTGGCCGAGGACGACACCACAGTGAACTTTGATGGTATTGACCTTCCTCCAATTTGAGTTGTGTGTATGTGTGATGCAGAGAAGAAGAGACGGTGCTAACTAGGTTACTACGGCAACAGTCCAATCTCCTGTCGATCTCAATGTTAAAGAAAGTGAGAATCCGCCCCCTGGTCAGGAAATATCCCAACATGCAACGGGGTTCTTCCCTGACCCCAGGGTGATCCGTTTATACATGTGTGTGTAATCTTGTTGTTTTTGTCATGAGCAGAACTTCTATTGTGCTGGTTTGGGTCGTTGTTGTGACAATCCTGAACTAGGCAGGGACTCAGTTGCAAAGAAAGCTCCTGAGACAGAAAAATAAAGTATCAAATAAAACTTTACTTAAGTAGTCCAAAGGTAACAAGTCCATACAGGGAACAGGCAGAAATCCAATGTTGTAAATCCAAAAACCAGGTAGTCAAAACACGGAAGAATTCGCTGGAGAGCATGTACACACAGAGGGGAAACACAGGGTATAGATAGGGAATGCTTAATGACAAAACAGGTACAGGTGTGTGGGGAAACCAACAGGAAGTAAAGCTAGACAAAAGACACAAGAAACCAGACATCAAAATAAAACAGGAAGTGAAATCCAAACAGACACAGACTGAACAGATTGTTACAGTTGTGTGTTTAGCGTTTTCGGGATCTCTTCCCCTATTCGTGTTATTGAGGGATTTCTTGCAAGATGCAGCTGCAAGTGACAAAGTTTGATCAAAAACATTCTTCTACTCGCGACAGGTACGAGACGACGGCCGACCATCAAAACCAAAAACAACAAGACGGAGCTGCTGAACCCTGAGGAGGGCGAGGACAACATGGGAGACGCCGTCGGTAAGAGAAACACAAAAAACCCTTTCACTGCTGTGACCTGTGACCTGTGACCTGTGACCTGTGCAACAAACCGTCACTCACACTCCCTAACACCCCCCCCCCCCTCGCTGTTAGGTTTCGCCCGCTCCAGTATCAAGAGCAGTAAGGACGGGTCCAACTACAACAAGAAGGAGCGACGACTGAGATTCTTCATCCGCAAGATCGTGAAGACGCAGACGTTCTATTGGACCGTCCTGTGCCTGGTGGGCCTCAACACCATGTGTGTGGCTGCGGTGCACTACAACCAGCCGGAGATGCTGTCCGACTTCCTGTGTGAGTGAGCGCACACACACACACACAAACACATCGGCAGATAGATATTCTCTTAGTTTAGTCCCAACTAGGGTTGCAAAATTCCGGGAATATTCAAACTTGGAAACTTTCCATGGGAATATACGGGAATAAACTGGAAATGTTGTGGGTAATTTATACTAACTGTATTTACCTTGTCATATACAGACATAAATATAAACATTTTGTTTTGTCATAGGCTGATTTGAGCCCTGAGGAAACTTTGGGCACTTGACTATATGCTTCTGCATCGTTGTGTCATTCTTAACATAGGTCTTTGCACAGTATTTGCAAATGTACACAGCCTTTCCTTCTACATTGGATGGGGTGAAATGTCTCCACACATGAGAGAGTGCACGTGGCATTGTTCTGTAGAATAAGATGAGAAAAAAGTTTGTAAAAAAACACTAATGCAATGCCAGAGATATAAATAGTTAGCCAAACAATTGGAATCGTCTGTAAACATATTTTACAATTGATGGATAAATGAATGGGAATAGTCTAGATGAACAGATGAACAATCCTCAATCAGCATGCTAATATATTTTCCCAGTAATATCATGGAAACTTACCTGACTAGTCCTGCACTCTACAGCAGGCCTCAATAGCCCTGCTGTAGAGTGAAGGATGCTGGGAGTTATCTGTGCATGTGATGGAAGAATGCACAGTGGAGGCTTAATACTCAACGTTCCATACATCTTTAAAATAGAGTTTTGAATGATGTTTTTATTGCTCAGCGTTTAATTTGCTCATTTTTTTTTTTTCAAAATTCCCGAGCTTAACTTCCCATGGAAACTTTCCGCCCCTTTGCAACCCTAGTCCCAACTGCTAACATGGTGGAGGTTTTTGATTTATCAGCTGTTCTGCCGTCAATCACCAGGGGGCGAGCGGGACACTTTACTTTTTAGGAGCTGTCATAAGTCACGAGTCCAATAAAATGGTTGCTGACGTGCTCTGGCCTCACTTTGCATTTTCATTCTCAATGTGACTCAAGACACAGACGTGCTGCTGTTGACATGAGCAGACACACACACACACACACACACACACACACACACACACACACACACACACACACACACACACAAACACACACACAGAGTCAGCTCATTGTCCCTGGCCAGTGTCCAGTGTCATTAGCATATGAAGCTGTAGCCGCTGATGGAGTCCATTCATCCAACTTCCACTCCTCTGACTCCCTCGTTTGCCTTCTTCTCTTTTGTTTTTCATCCCCTCCTCTCTCACTTTCTGTCCTAATCTACTCTCTCTCTCTCTCTCTGCCTTCCTCTCTTCACACTTTGTTATCTTTCACTCCCACTGTCGTCTTTCCTCCGAAATCTCAACCCTTGCCTTCCATTCTCCCATTCTCCATCCCTCACTCCCTCCCTCCCTCCTTTCCTTTCCTTTCCTCCCTCCTTCCTTTCCTCGCTCTCTACTTGTCCTTCCCTCCCTCCAGTCTATGCAGAGTTTATCTTCCTCGGTCTGTTCATGTCCGAGATGTGTATCAAGATGTATGGTCTGGGCATCCAGCCCTACCTCCACTCCTCATTCAACTGCTTCGACTGTGTGGTGAGTGAACACACTCACACACACACACACACACACACACTCACACACACACACACACACACACACACACACATTCGGCTCGTAAGTATCAGGACTTGATGACAAATCCGCACTCAACAAATTTGAGTAATAGATTTTTCTTCCGTTGCCCTGCGACAGTGACGCAGAGCAGATTCAGCTTCGTGTTGGTTTCTGGCTCAAAGTGCAGGAGCTGTGTTTTCATTTGTCAGGCTGACGTTGTTACTGACAGCTCACTTCACATCGCACTGGGACTCAGATCCTGATAAAGCGTCTCCACGTCCGACTGCGTTCAGGCAGCCGCTCGGGTCAAACTCTCCCGATGCAGCAGGGTGGAGCTCTGCGGCTGAATTGTTTTATTTGGGATCAAAGTTTTTAAACATGTGAACGTGTCCTCCTTGCCATTTATATGACAACATATTTGGATATGTATATATATATATAAATAAGCTGTCTTAGTATTTCAATATTAACAATGCAGTTAACAGTAATGTCACAAACCAAATAAATGTTTTTTTTGTCTGTATTGTCTTTAAAGGACTTTGAGCTGCACCAATAAAGGGTTTTTATTATTATTATTATTATTATTATGTAAGTATGATTTGAGCTGTGGACTCGTACACGCGAGCGGATCGAGGACCCAACGCTCATTGGACACATGTAGAAAATATGATCAACCTTTAATATTTACGCCTTTTTTAGCCATAAGGGGATTGGGAAAAGTGTTATAATCCCTATATCTTACACTTCCTGTTAAAACTGTAATATTCCATATATTTCTTACTGTACAGATCTTATTTATTTACACTTTCACTTTAATATGCACAATACTCATATACTTCTTATTGCCACACACCCTCCTCCAACCACTGATCATTTGAACATTTGTACATTTGCACTACTGTTACTTTTTTACTACTGTATTACCCCGCCTATAGTGTATTCATATTTATATATATTTATATTTGTATCCTGCTCATAGTGTATTCATCGTCCTTATATCTTACAATTTCTGTTAATACTGTAATATTCCATATATATTTCTTACTGTACAGATCCTATTTATTTACATTTTCACTTAAATATGCACAATACTCTGCACTTTTACTGCATTTTTTTTGCACTTCTGGTTAGATGCTGAACTGCATTTCATGTATAAGTACTTGTACTGTGCAATGACAATAAAGTGGAATCTAATCTAATAAGACCAAATTGGTCCATTTTAAATATTGGTGAAATACCTTGTTCCACATAACTGTGACGCTGTGCACCACCAGAGGCTTAACAACAACGTTTTCCGTGTGTGTCTGTTGTGTGTGTGTGTGTGTGTGTGTGTGTGTGTGTGTGTGTGTGTGTGTGTGTCTGCAGGTCATTGTGGGCAGCATCTTTGAGGTGTTTTGGGCCATGATCAAACCGGGCACCTCCTTCGGGATCAGCGTGCTGCGAGCTCTGCGACTGCTCCGCATCTTCAAAGTCACCAAGTAAAGTCTCGCTCGTCCATTTCCCACTTTCTGTCTTTCCTGCTTGTTTCCTCTGCCTCACTAACCTTCATCCTCCTCCTCCTCCTCCTCCCCCTCCTCCTCAGGTACTGGGCTCCTCTTCGAAACCTGGTGGTGTCACTGCTGAACTCCATGAAGTCCATCGTCAGTTTGCTCTTCCTCCTCTTCCTCTTCATCGTGGTCTTTGCCTTGTTGGGGATGCAGCTGTTTGGAGGACAGTCAGTATCAACACCAACTCATTTCCTCTGTATCTAATATCAAGTGTTCACCTTCTTCGCATACGTTTGTTTGTAACCGTGAACGTGTTTCACTTCTTCTTCAGATTCAACTTTGAAAATGGAACTCCGTCGACCAACTTCGACACTTTTGCTGCTGCGATCATGACGGTGTTTCAGGTGAGAGAGAGAAGACGTTTTCAGACGTTCTTTACAAACAGAATCAGAATCAGAAGTATTTTATTGCCAAGTACGTTCGCACATACAAGGAATTTGCTCTGGTTATTGGTGCAAACAATGAACATAAAAACGCAATAAATACAACATGCATAGGAGAGCAATATAAAATGGGAAACCAGTATATATTTACTCACTGTTTACATCTTATTTACTCACTTTTTACCAATATTTATACAAAGTAACATTTATTTGAGATAAACATTTCTGAATAAAAATATATAAAAAGATAAAAGATATAAAAAGTGAAGTAAAAAAGTGAAATGCTAATGCAAACAGAAAACTTATATTGTCATGATTTTGTCCTTATTGATTTAATCCTAAACCTAAGATTTTAATTTGATCATCTACCTAATAATTCCACAATCGCTGTAGAACTCATACTTAATTCTGAAGTAGCTACAGAGCATCGACACATCCGAAAAAGCAAATTTGAATAACCGGCATAAAGTAAAATCCCCATAACTTAAAGCATTTTGAAATGAACCTTAACTTTATCCCTGAGGTTTTTTCTCTTCCTCTCTCTTTAGATCCTGACAGGAGAGGACTGGAACATGGTGATGTACGATGGCATCAAGTCGCAGGGAGGAGTGAACGACAAAGGGATGATTTTCTCCATCTTCTTCATCGTCCTCACGCTCTTCGGCAACTGTATCCTTCCTCTCACACGCACATATTTTCCTTTTTTCTCTACAATATTTGTAGTATTGGTGAGATTTTTCTTTTCCCATCTGTGTCTCTCTCCATTTATTTCTTCTCCCCATGTTTCTCCACCAGATTCCTCTCTGTCATTTCTCCTTAACCTCCTCCACCACAGACACGCTGCTCAATGTGTTCTTGGCCATCGCTGTTGACAATCTGGCCAACGCTCAGGAGCTCACAAAGGTACTGGATATAATGTTTAATATAAAAACCATTTTAATATAAATAAGTGAAATACTAAAATACTTTGACCTGTGGAAGGAGATCTAGTAATTTAAAGAGATCACTGCTAAAAACACAAGGAAGTAACGTAACATTTATAATGTGATAATACAATTTGCAGTAAAACAGACGTGACATCACCTGGATTCACAGTTTTTGGTTATTTTTTCTAATAAATTCATCATGTGCCGGTAAATTGAACTTCAAACCGAGAGTTCTCTTCTCCTCCGATAGGATGAGGAAGAACAAGAGGAGGCAGCCAATCAGAAGACAGCAATGCAGAAGGCCAAAGAGGTAGCGGAAGTCAGCCCACTGTCGGCCGCCAACCTGTCTATAGCTGCGTGAGTGCACACACACACACACACACACACACACACACACACACACACACACACACACACACACATATATGTCCAACATGCACAAACTCAGGGAAAACATTCATCTAAATAATAAAATATAAATAAACTGAGACCCTGTCCCAACTAATACGGATAACTTGAATAATTCCTTTAGCTCATCCTCATGCAAACTGTTTTTTAAGTCCCTAAAGTCCCAGATATTTTTACAAGAGCGTTCCAATGTGAAGAATTTCTAAAGCTGTGGTTTCACGGGAACGTGCAAATCATACTTTCTTTCAAAACGATGACGCCACAGTTTACTTTACGCCCATTGTTGCTTTGTGTAAAGAGCAAAGTTAAATTGTTCACATTGGACAAGAAGAGGCCGATCAGCAAAGGTTCAAAGCTGCAGTTTGACATTATTTGCCGATGGAGTAACAACTTTACAGTCTGCTCTGCTCGGTGTTATTACATCTGCAGCTTAATGTTACATCACTGCGTCACATGACCCACATTCACAGGAACATGCATTCATCGGTCTGGATGTAACCTGAAACATAAAACATAAACCCTCTTCAGCCCTTTTGAAGGGTCCTTGCTCTCAGGGTCTAAAAAGTGGTCCTCACAGAGATGGTAATTCAACTGCACACACGCCCACACTTGTAGACAATAAAAATCCCTCTGACTCTTTTTGTAAAATTGCACTCGCACACAAAACTCTGTCTCTCTCTCAGATCTGCCCTGAGTGGCAGGCGCTCGTGTGCACGTGACTCACGCACACGTGCACACGCCGCCGCACTCTGCCCGTTGTCGTCCTCCAAAACACGACTTAGCGATTGTTCTGCGAGTGAAAGGAGCCGATTCGGGTCTTTTGTGAAGTGAAGAAGAGCGAGAGGCGGCCGTTCTGTAGAACTCGCCCCTGGCAGCAGAAACGCTGACAATAGGACACATCAAAACGATGCTCAGAGAGAGAAAGGAAACCTGCTGCTCCTTCAGAAGTCACCGGACTCGAGCGGAGCCTTTGACGGCTCGATTAGAAGCTGCTGGGTTTCTGCTGCACAAACACTAACCTGTCAATCATTTACTGTATAACTTCTATAGGTGAGAATCCAAATCCAAGCAAGGGTTAAAAAGTTTCACTTGAAAAGAACGAAGAAAGAGAAGCAGTTAGTTTCACTCCTGCACAAACTCTCACAGTGTTTCAGTCACTTGCAGGTTTAAATGTCTAGGTCAACCAGGATGAGATCACATGATGTCAAATTGAAAATATAAATTTTTTACAAATGACATCACCCATCGGTTTGTGAGCTGCCGATTTTTCCTTGGTTTTATGAAACCATAGTTGCAGGAGCAGTGGGTGGAGCCTAACAGAGAGCACCCCACCTAGCTGTCAATCACATGGTGCTTTATCGTCTATTTGTCTCTAAATTCGACCATAATTCACAAAATGAACATCAGCTGTATTGAAGAAGACTTGAAACCCGAGATTGGGACAGAAACTTCTCACCTGACCCTTGAGACTCATTCTGATGGGACTTGGACGTTGCCACAGTAAACACCATCTGTTGCACATGAGAGTTTTGTTTGTACACGTGCACCCCTGCTTCCACTGGAGGTTGACAGTAGCCCCGCCCACAACATTTTTTGGTCGGGAAATTCGGTCTGGAGTCGCTCCGTTGGCGAGAAATTATCTCCGAAAACAGAAGCTTTTCGGACCAATCAATTTTTTAGGGCGGGCTTTATACGATGATGGACAGATAATCAACAGTTACGTAATCAACTACGTCATCAAAGAGCGCTTGGGTTGACTTTGTTTTCCACAAACATGCCTGCCACTGGAGAGCTGAGATGTGTAGATGCTGCCAATGAGTCTGTTTTAGGAGACATCGACAGCGCATTCATTTTGAAAGAGGAACAGAGAAACGCGATCAAGGCATTTGTAGATTGAAAAGATGTCTTTGCCGTCCTTCCTACGGGATTCATACGTCCCATACTACGTTGCTCTGATTGGTTGTAGGTCTATCCAATTGAGTGAAGAGGCATTTTTTTTCCTGGTTCGGTTGAAACACGCCCAATAGTCACAGCCCAATGGAGCGGTCTCAGACTCATATTCTGACTAGAATCATGAGTATGACAACGTCAGGCTAGGAAACACCTGAAGAGAAAGTGAAAATGTATTCCTGCTTATTTATTTGGATCTGCAATTGAATTGAATGGGTTCTTTCTCTTCCACCAAATGTTGCAGTGGTCCGTCCAGTAGAAGGTGGTCTATGTCTGGGTCACAGGTGTAGTACCACAGTTGGACACTGGGGCACATTTGCAAACCAGAAAGACAAGAATAAAGAGCATTGACATAAAATCACAAACACTTCGCGGATAAGATCCTGTAATTCAGAATCAGACGGGAGCTCGATGGTCATTGGTCAGTTTCTCAAGACACAAAAACGCTGTTTCCTTCATTTAAGACAAATTGGTGATAAGTGTGTGTCCAGTGTGTGTCCAGTGTGTGTCCAGTGTGTGTCCAGTGTGTGTCCAGTGTTCCTCCAGTGTGTGTCCAGTGTGTGTCCAGTGTGTGTCCAGTGTGTGTCCAGTACCAGCATGGAAAAAAAACAAACCTCTTCTCTTCTTCACAGCTCACGCTTCCTTCATTCGTACCTTAACGTTACGTGGTTCTTAAATCTCGACTTATTTCCTCTTCTTTTTCTCTCTCGCCCTCCTCATCACCTCTGTCTCTCCCCTCCCACCTGCCCCCCCCCCCCCCCCCCCAACAGCAAGGAGCAGCAGAAGAACTGCATCAAGGGGGGCAAGTCTGTGTGGGAGCAGAGAACCAGTGAGATCCGCCGGCAGAACCTGATGACGAGTCGCGAGGCGCTCTACAACGAGCTGGAGCAGGAGGAGTGGAAGGTGGGAGGGGAGGGAGAGGAGGTGAGGAAACCCCCCCAACAAGTACACACACGTATACACATTTATCTTTAGTATCATTTCACAGTGGTTTTAAACAACAACCATTAGTCTAGGTCCTGGGAAAGATTTGTATGCGCTTCATTTACTGGAGAATATCTCAACTGTTATAGGCTAATATGACCCCAAGTCCTGAAAATGACCACTCTAGGTGACACTATTATCACGCTACAGGTGAATGGGACTTTTTTTTTCAGTTTTCTTTTTTAAGTTAACGTTCCAATGATAACAGCAACACACACACAGCATCCAGCCTGGACATCTACAGAGACACAATTAGAAATATCAAACCAGAATTCTTTCACTTTAAACATTGTGATCGCCTCAGAAAATCTGTAGCTTCAAGGGTTTATGTACGCATATTTAATGAGATATCGCCTCATTTGCATATTTTAATATTATTTTTTTGACAAAGTGTAATACAAAAAGTATTTCTCTTAATATGAACATTAATCTGGTAGAAATTGATGAGGATATATATAAAGGGGGAAAAAAAGTCCCATTCACATGTGGTGTGATAATAGTGTCACCTATAGTGGTCATTTTCAGGACTTTCGTCCCGGATAGAGATTTTGGCACACATCCCACAATGTTCAGTGGGGTCATATTAGCCTATAACAGTTGAGATATTCTCCGGTAAATGAAGCGCATACAAATCTTCCCCAGGACCTGTACTACATCGAGAAAACACTGGTCTTAAAGGACAATTCGGTGCTGGAGCTTCATCAGCCTCAACCCAATATTCAAGAACTTTTGATTTCCCTTGTGAAACACAAATGAAATGTGTCCACATCTCATGTAATTTGGACAGTGGTGTATAAAGTACTTGAAAGCCATACTTGAGTAAAAGTACAGATATCTTACCTGAAAGTGACTTTGGTAAAAGTAGAAGTCACCCGTCAGAAAATGACTTGAGTAAAAGTCTTAAAGTAGCTCATATTAAAAGTGCTCAAGTATCAAAAGTATCTGGTGTTGAAATGTACTTAAGTATCAAAAGTAAAAGTACAAGTACCAAAATTAAAAATGCAAAGTGCTTTTTATAGTAGGCCTATACAGACACAAAACAACCCAAAATGTTTCTCCTCAGGATTTATCTCAACTGACTGAAAAATTATAACAACAATATGAATATAATGTATGTAATGTATAATTTTACGAATTTCGAACCTGAGATGAGAGAGAGAGAGAGAGAGAGAGAGAGAGAGAGAGAGAGAGAGAGAGAGAGAGAGAGAGAGAGAGAGAGAGAGAGAGAGAGAGAGAGAGAGAGCTGCGCCAACCTCCGCTGCTCAAGTAACGAGCCAGTTTGGGAATGTAAGAAGTAGAAAGTACACATATTGGTGCTCAAATGTAACAAGTAAAAGTAAAAAGTCGTCAGGAAAAGAAGTACTCAAGTAAAGTACAGACATGTGAAAAATCTACTTAAGTACAGTAACAAAGTATTTCTACTTTGTTACTAGAAATACTTTGTAACAAAGTATTTCTACTTTGTTACTTCCCACCACTGAATTTGGACGAGCTAATCCTTTCTATTCTTACCTGTAGCAGCACCCGTCCCCGCCCCCCACCCAGGTGGCCTACCCACGGAAACCCCGCGGGGACACGAAGACCCACTTGGACCGGCCCCTGGTGGTCAACCCACAGGACAACCGCAACAACAACACCAACAAGACCCAGCCCGGGGAGCTGCCTCTGGAGCAGGAGTACCAGCACCAGGACATGGACCACCGCCGCCGAGCCGCCCACAACCACCACCGCCACCGCCATCACCATCCTAAGGCTGCCGGGCCAGAGGGGGGGGACGCCGGGCGGCCGGCAGAGACCCGCCTGGAGCACGGGTTCAGCTGCACGTCTCTGGGGAACGTGCCGGGCGGCGTGCCGGGCCAGCAGGGGGAGGGGGAGCGGCACGGCCACAGGAGCCACCGGGGCCACCGGCACCGGAACAGGGAGGGGGGCCGGGAGGCTCGGAGCGCGTCCCCCCACCGCAGCGAGCCGGGGGAGGGGCACCACGAGCACAAGAGGTCCCGGCAACACCGCCGGGCCGCCAGGGAGGGCGAGGAGGGCCGGAGACACAGGTCCAAGGGGACGGAGGGCGAGGGGGAGAAGGTCGAGGAAGGGGAGGGACGCAAGTCGAGACGGCATCGCCACGGCAACCAGGAGAGGAGCAGAGGGCATTGCACCAGGAAGTGAGTGAACAGAGCATGAGCAGCTGTGTTTGTGTTTGTCTGTCGCCTTTAGGTACAAAAAGAGATTTGTCCCCAGTAGGGTTGCAAAATTCCGGGAATATTCAAAGTTGGAAACTTTCCATGGGAATTAACGGGAATTAACGGGAATATACGGGAATAAACTGGCAATTTTGTGGGTAATTTATACTAACTGTATTTACCTTGTCATATACAGACATAAATATAAACATTTTGTTTTGTCATAGCCTGATTTGAGTCCTGAGGAAACTTTGGGCACTTGACTATATGCTTCTGCATCGTTGTGTCATTCTTAACATAGGTCTTTGCACAGTATTTGCAAATGTCCACAGCCTTTCCTTCTACATTGGATGGGGTGAAATGTCTCCACACATGAGATAGTGCACGTGGCATTGTTCTGTAGAATAAGATGAGAAAAAAGTTTGTAAAAAAACACTAATGCAATGCCAGAGATATAAATAGTTAGTCAAACAATTGGAATCGTCTGTAAACATATTTTACAATTGATGGATAAATGAATGGAAATAGGCTAGATGAACAGATGAACAATCCTCAATCAGCATGCTAATATATTTTCCCAGTAATATCATGTAAACTTACCTGACTAGTCCTGCACTCTACAGCAGGCCTCAATAGCCCTGCTGTAGAGTGAAGCATGCTGGGAGTTATCTGTGCATGTGATGGAAGAATGCACAGTGGAGGGTTGAAACTCAACGTTCCATACATCTTTAAAATAGAGTTTTGAATGATGTTTTTATTGCTCAGCGTTTAATTTGCGTATTTTTTATTTTTTTTCAAAATTCCCAAAATTCCCAAGCTTAACTTCCCATGGAAAGTTTCCGGAAATTTACCGGAAACTTTCCGCCCCTTTGCAACCCTAGTCCCCAGTTTTCAATTCACAGAAATGCATGAATAACAAAGATGCCCCTTCCATCACCTGACCCCCCCCCCCTCTCTCCTCCCCCCCACAGGGAGCACCACAGCACCGGCCCCAGTCTCTCCACCACTCGACCCATACAGCAGTACAACGAGGACCTGGACAACTTCCGCAACAACAGCAAGCTGGCGAGCGCCCACGAGCACCCGTACGCCCTCCCCCCGGACCACCCGGACCACCCGGACCACGTCAACAACCTGCTGAACTGCTGCGACGCCGACACCCACACGCTGCTCCACAGCATGGACAGCCTGATCCTGACCAGCATGGCCAAACCGGACTACACATCCATAGACATGCCCCCTGTGTACCCCTACCCCTCCACCAACGCCATCCTGCAAGGTGAGCGTCCATCTTAACCTAAAGTCCGAACCTCATAAATCCTTTGATCCTTTGGTCTCTCGACCGGCCTTACTCGAGTCAGAGACGTGGATTTGTGAAACTAAAGCCATTTTCAGACGTGAACTCCAGAAAAAGTTTGGTCCAACGGGTCCAGAGACGCTTTCCAGAAATTACCTGAGATATTTATATTCTTTTCCAAAACGTCTGTGAGTTTTCCAGATGTTCTCCTGCTGTTTTCTCACCTGGGTTCAGTCATCCTCCAGAGTTTTTGCTTTGGGGCTTGCCGGTAAACATTTGTTTTGGAAAACTTCAGGGAAATGTTTCAGTCCATATTCGAAAAGGCAGCTTAAGAATCTGAATCCAGGGAGAGTTTGGTGATTTACATTCAGGATTGAGGGGTTTGGGTCGTGTAGCACAACAAATGGAATAATACACCTGTGTATTGATTTTTGTGAAGATTGGTCAATGGGAACACATTCCGGGGGTCTCGGGGGGGCACCGTTGAGCCATTTTGCGACGCCCATTCAAAATTCCTTCAGAATACGTACATTTTCACCACTTTCTAACTTTCTGCAAATTTTGGTAAGAAGTTGAGCATGTTAAAGCCCTCAAAAAGCCAATTCATTTGCCTGAATAATAATAATAATAATAATAATAATCCTTTCAATTTCAATAGGGTCTCACCAGACACCTTTGATGTCTGTGCTCGGGCCCTAATTAAACAAATGGTGATTGATATAAACCGTCATTCACTTCTGCTCGATGGCGTCTGAAGCCGCTTGATTCACGTGTTTACTGTCTTGCTCTGGTGAAGCTGACCTCCTTCTGTCTGTCTCTCTGTCCATCCCTCCTCCTCTTTGCTTTCTCTCTCTGTTCCGCTCAGTGAACAAGAACGCCAACACCGACCAGAAGAAGAGCGAGGAGAAGAAGGAGGAGGAGGACGAGGAAGGAGACAGCGACGGCCCCAAGCCCATGCCTCCCTTCAGCTCCTGCTTCATCATGTCCAACACCAACCCGTGAGTACCGACGTGTGTTAGGTGAATACGAGAACTCGTCTGGTGCATCAACACGTGTCTCTGTTTGCACCACAGGTTTCGGAAGTGCTGTCACTACATCCTGACCCTGAAGTACTTTGAGTTCACCATCTTGTCCGTCATCGCTATGAGCAGCATCGCCCTCGCCGCCGAGGACCCGGTGCGGCCCGACTCGCCACGCAACAATGTGAGTGTGTGTGTGTGTGTGTGTGTGTGTGTGTGTGTGTGTGTGTGTGTTAATATGCTAGCGCTCATAGAAATGTTGACAAAGGTTCAAATGAAATATACGTTATCGTCTCCATGGGGAAATCGTTTGAGGGCCAAAGTGCTGTTGAATATTGCACCTAAAAAACACTTAAAAGGATGAAACACTTAAAAGGATATAACGCAAAAATGATATAACGCAAAAAAGATGAAAAACAAACACTGGCGGAGGTTGTGGATTAAGTTTTATGATATAACACCACCAGTCGAACACATTTCTAATATTACAGTTCTTTAAGAGAAGGTGGTTTTCACAGTGTTTTGAGAATAGCACCACAGACCTCTTCAACTTCCTCATGGATCCCGTGTGGCAGCTGCTGTGGATCCAGGCTCTGAGTTGAGGTCCAGAGTCGGTGAAGCTCCGGCACGACAGGTTCTGCAGCAAGCAAAGCAAAGGTCGACCCTGCTCACGCTGAGAAACACTGTGTCAGAGATCAAACCTCTGACATTCAAGAACCTCTTGAGGACTCATCTCCTCCGAGAGCAGCTCGGATTGAACCCATTTAGCAGCTGGTGCTTCAACGTCTCCGACTGTACCGGAGCTTAACGCTTGTGCCTCAGTTATAAGTCGCTGTGGAAACTAGAAGGGTCCTCACCAGGTGCATACCCCTGCAGCGGCTGATTGGCCACTCGATCAACATATTGCATATTGAGATCAGATACGTCCAGATCATTGAATCTGCACCAGAGTGCACCTGTTCATAGGTAGCAGCACTTCACACATGAAGATCTCTGCAGTATTTATTGAGAAGTTTAAAACAAATTTAGCAACCATCACATCCTTTTACCAATTTCAAGAAAATGGGTTCGCTATTTTTTTGCTTAATCCAGACAAAACTAAATTTGATCAGTTTGTCCCTGATCCACAGGAAGAGAAAAACTAAACACACGGAGAATTCAATTAAACATGGAAATCCGTCCAGTAGCTTTTGCGTAATCCTGCAAACAACAACAAAAAACAACATTGTGTATTAAAAAATGTATTTAATGACTTGAAAATGTTGATTATCAGACTGAAAGTAGCTCTGAGGTTGAAACTGTGGACGATACTGAGAAGAAAGAGAAATCAGGAGAATGAGAGAAAAGGAAGTGAATTGATTATTTTCTGACTTTTGAATAAATGTTGATGTGTAAATCGCTCGTTGTGACAAATGAATTACGATAAAAAGGGAATTTTTTAAAAATAGAAGAAGCAAAGCGGATTAGGATGTGTAGGATTAGGATTAGTGTGCTTGGTGTCTTTTTTGTGCGTCTGTGTGTTTCTCACCGATTCTCCGCTGTGATAATTATATCTCCCTGTGTTGTGTTGCTCTGCAGGTGCTGCGTTATTTTGACTACGTTTTCACAGGAGTCTTCACGTTCGAAATGTTGATCAAGGTAACAAAGTATCACTCAGTGTGTGTGTTTCTGTGTGTGTCCGTGCGCTGATGTGTGTGTGTGTGTGTGTAGTTGTACTGAGCCTGCTCCCTGTTTTCCAGATGGTGGTGCTCGGCCTGTTTCTCCACCAGGGCGCCTACTTCCGCGACTTGTGGAACATTCTGGACTTTATAGTGGTTAGTGGTGCTCTGGTGGCCTTCGCCTTCACGTAAGTGCCCCACCCCCTCCCCCCCCTCCCTCCCTCCCTCCCCCCTGACCCTCCACCCTCCTCTTCATCATCTCCACCACACACTCACACACACACACACACATTTCTCCATCCACAGAAAGACCCTCGTCCCTCAGCCTCGTGCGTCCGATACAACAGGAAACGCTGATGTTTCTCCTCTAACTTCAGAAATCATCACTTCTTCATTCATCTGTTTGGTTTTTTTTGAACGTCCTCTACTTCCTCTCTCTCTCTCTCTCTGCTCCAGTCTCGCCTCGTTCTCTTCCTCCTTTACTATTATTATCTCCAGGGTTTGACATCTTCTCTTCACGTCTTTCCTCCCTCTCCATCCCTTCTCTTCCTCATGGGTCATGGTCGCGTGGCGTTGTATCAGCAGGTCTTTCTCCACGTGTCACCTCCACGTCATCTGGACAAACCCCCCGAGATCTTTCAAATCCTTCATGTTCCTCCTCCTCTAACATCCACCTGTCTCTGAGCTACACCCTGAAAGTGGAAAGGGTCCTCGGTGCATTTTGACTCCCTCTGAAAAACGACACTCGTCTCAGTGATTGGAAAGCATTTCTTCAGCGAGGACCCTTGACCTGAGTTTTTAGAGTGTAGTTGCAGCGTTACACCCCCCCCTCCTCCACCTCCACCCTCCACCCTCCACCCACCTCACTAACCATCCCAGACGTGATTCCCACTTACTGTCTGTTCTAATAAAAGCACCTCCTGCTCCTTTCCTCCATTTTCTCCTCCCGATCTCCCTTGCTCCTTGTTCCCTTGTGTCAATCCATGCCGCTCTGATATTTCCACCAACCAGGCCGTGAGTCATCACTTCCTGTTTGCTTGCATCGTAAACCCCCCCCGACTCTGATTCCCCAAACCTTTGCTCATCAACACACACCCCCCACTCCCAGGTCCTTCTGGTCCCTGCTGATGCCTTCACGTCCTTTAAGATAACTCCTCCTCCTCCTCCTCTTCCTCCTCCTCCTCCTCCTCCTCCTCTCTCATCATTATTACATTACATCAGATTTCCCTCTACTACCTTCTGGATCCTAACATACAGCAGAGAGAGAGTAAGACAACAAGGGAAGAAGGAGCCACCCGGAAATCTGGTTCAACTTTGCTTCTCTATAATCTTAGAGTTCAGTGCTCGTCTGAAAGAAATTGAATCGATATCAGTTCCCTAAATATGGCAGATCCATGAATTATTCACTGGGAAATTGCAGAGTTAAACGAAGCGATAAAATACATTTGTGAATCGGCTCATTTGCCGATTCACAAATTATTATTTTCTTTTTTCCAGTTCCGCAGCAGTCAGCAACAGACTTTCACAAAATAAGAGCCTGACTTTCACAATAAAACAATAAATAATCAAACCTGAGTTAACGCGAGATAAAATAATTAATCGAGTTAACTCATCACTTGAGTTAACTCGATTAAACGAGTTAACTTGCCCAGCCCTAAAAATTTTATCCCAAAACACAAAGTCCTGCTGAGGGTGATGAGAATCATTTTTTGTATTAGTTTTTGGTCATAAACCAAAGAATCAAACAAATTGACCTGCTGGTGATACATACAGTATATAATATATATTAAGGGGTTCACCACATTTAATACAGTTTATCCATTGGGGACCATGAATATCTGTCTGTCCCTGAACAGCTTTTGAGGTATTGACACAATCTTTTAAATCTTTTAAACCTTTTGGGCAATTCAGACGTTCCTGCTCGTTCTTGCTGTATGTTTGGAAAAGTTTCAGCCATTTCTCTCGTGGTTACCGTTACCTTCACTCCCTTCTCCCCCTGTAGTCACCCCATCCAAACTCCACCACCTCCACCCCCCTCTCCAACAGCCATTCAAGCCCAACCACATCCTCCTGCCCTCCTCATCTCCCCCCCCCCCCCGAGGTCCCCGGACAGTCGGTCCGTGGCGGTGAGGGCGCCCCAGACACCTTTAACCCTTTAAGTGCCCAGGCTATCTGTCCGCCACAGGAAGGAGCACCCCCACCCATGCCTCTCTTTTTTACTCACACACAAGAAACACAAACACACACACACACACACACACTCATCCGCCGCTCTGGCCAAGTTCAAGGTATTTAACTCTCCTTCCTCTGCACGACCCGGGGAAAGCAGAATGAGCGTGGGAGGGAAGGAGGGAGGCATGCTGGGTGAGGGTGTGGTGGGTGGAAGGATTTGTGATACAGGTATAGTCAACAGGTAAAATACATATGGATTAAATATGTATGATTACTATGATACATGCACCTAAGCAGGACTGAGTGAGGGAGAAAGAAGCGATCCTCCTCAGCTCAGTGGATGATCACTGCATGTGTGTGTCTGCATGAAGCTGAGCACAACCCGGGATGCCGTACACAGCATCACTCAGAGCTGTGGTTGCAATGTTCAGAGATAAGAAACACACAATGACTGTGTTCACACCGGATCCACAGCAGAGCCGCTCACACCCCCGGCCACACTGATGCGGATATTTTGATCAGCTATACCCTCTGCGTTTCAGGTTTTGCTCAAACTGAGATTTCCAAACGTGCAGATTTTAACGAGAATTCCCCCGAAACAACAATGTCGAGGAGACGCTGGTGTCTCTCCAGGTTGAGTTAGCACTGTCGGTCTAATTACTAGTTTTCAGCTAAATTTAGCCTCATTGCACCAAACGGATTCTCTCTGTGAGCCTGCAGAATCTGTAGCGAGCTTCTGTTTCCACATCGACCAATCACGGGTAAACAGTCCGTGTGGAAAGCAAAACAGGTGCAATGACTGAAATGCATCAACTATCGGTTCTTTTGTTTGTCTGTATTCATATGCAGACAATATAGAGATTAGCCAAAAAGTCGTCTGCACCTAAATCTCTAGTGTTTTTTGTGAAGAAACGTGAGATGTGTGTGTTATCGTCAGACTTTGAACAGCGAATAAATATTAGTTGTTGTCTCCAGATGCTGATTCCTCATCAGAAACGAAAGCTGATGGCCTCCAAGGGTTACTGAACCACCTTCACATGCGTCCTCATCCCCCGATATTACTCAGACGGGAGCGTGCCTATATTCCCACAGCCCTATGTTCTCACATTTCCAATATTCATTACAAAATTAGGCCCTATGTTCCTACAGTTCCCACATTTCTACCCCTGCCTGGTAGTTAAGGGTTCACCATTCCGTAGCTGGTGATCTGAAGCTAGCTAGCCTCTTAAGCAGCGGGTGAGATTCGCCTAAAATGCCTGTCTGAGGAGTACCGAAAGTAAATTGAAAGCTATTCTTGAACCATTTGGAGTACATGCATGATCTTGGTCTCTTTGAAAGGTAACATTCTGAACTCCCCCCCCCCCCCCCCCCTCAACAGTCAGAATCAGTCTAAGTGCTACTGACATTGAGTAATAGCAGTTGGAACACAGTGAAGTAGAAGGTTTTTATTTCCGCTTGAATATTTTTGGTTAAACAGATGCCTGCAGATGACTCTAGCTGGGACTTATGAGCTGGAAAACACACTGGGACCCGAGCATGAAGCCTTGACTAGCCGTGGTTCAAATTTGATAACAATCCCACAGAAGATGAATATTTCACAGATTTTTTCCTAAGGGCATGTCTAGGCGTTTTCCACAAAGGCCATTTGGGACTATGGTAACCAACCAGGCTAAAAAGGCTACTTTTACTTTAATTGTACCGGCTGTTGTGATCGGATCTTGAAATGGTTTACATCAGTCGAATCTGAAGAATCTTAGCTTCCTAATGATATGTTGCATTAATATCTAGCGGTACGAGGCAGTTCTGAAAATAACAATGTTTGAGGCTTATCGGCAGCACCGGCCCGCCCGTGAGCCGGTGCAGCTTAAAGGGACTCTCACCTTTGTTGCATTTTTACACTTTTTGTGGATAAGGTTAAATTGGTATTAATAAGGTAATGCAAGACAGACCCACCAGGAGTTAAAACAAACAATTATTTCACTCTCGTAATATTTAGTGAAAACTTCAACCAATAAAATTCTTCGGACCGAAGGACCTTATTGGCCGACAGACCTGTCTGTTTGCTGCATGGAAACAGACAGGAAGCCCGTCTGCTTCTTGTGGCGCATTGGGGCCCGCGTCATCAAGGCGCGTCCTCAACTATAGGGTTTGTTTTGATTCCACGGCAGACAGTAGCGAGTAGCGACCGTATCGTCCGTAGCGACTGACGATGGCAGACCAAAGTGGTCCACGGCGTACTGAAACAGCCGCTCCCAGGGGGAAAAACAAAAGAAAAAACACAGCGGATGGGAACGAGGGGGTGGGGCATTGGAGGAAGGCGGGATGATTCGAATGTGCTGTAATTCTCAAATGCAACAAAGGTAAGAGTCCCTTTAACAGGCTAGCTTCCAAACTCTCTTGAGCTCAACACCGCTAACCCTAACCCTAACCCTGACCCTAACCCTAATTTTCAGAAAAATCTCAAAATGTGGGAAAATCAAGACTAATTTTTCAAAATAAATCTGGGAACATAGGTCTGTGGGAACATAAGGCCTAATTTTCAAAATTGTCAGTGAAAAAAAAAATCCTTAGAAATGTGGGAACATAGGGCTGACCCCACTCAGACCACAGCGTTCTGCTTTGGTATTTGATGGATCGTTGATGTAGAGCGACCCGAGTTTGTCTTATTCATGCGTTTAGATTTGGTTTTGGGAAATATTCATCCACCAAAAAATATCCGCAGTAGTGTGGACCAGGCATCGGACTCTGTTCAGACCTGATAGTTCCATGAGGGATCCAATCAAGTGGACACGCCCCTAAAAGCCTGAAGATCTGGTGCTACTCAGAGGTCACAGGTTCACAGAAAGAAATCAATAATGACAGATCCCAAACTTTCACTTTGCTGGAACATTTCAAGAATCAGAAATAGTTTCTGATTCTTAAAATGTGAAGTGAATCATCACTTTATTAGAAGATAGAAAAAAAGGGTCCGAGAAGTTATTAAATTCTCTTGTGCCTTGTGGCTGATAAGTTTATGACAGGAAGTTGAGAATCACTCCACCGCTGCACCCCCCCTCAGCATGACTCCCCCCCCCCCGCCGACAAAGGGGTGCCTCCTCCCCTCTACCGCTGACCCCCCCCCTTCCTCTTCTCGCCATCTTCAAGGTTCTCCCCTCGCTTCCAACCTTCTTTACTCCTCCCTGTTTCAAGGCGACGCCCCTTCGCCTCCTTCTCTCCACCCTCCCTCCCTCGACCACCATCTCTCCTCCTCTCTACCTCCTCACTCCCTCCCCCCCCCCCCCCCATCCGCTCCAGGGCTGAGATGTAGAAGGTGTTTTTTTGCTGAAAGGGGCTTCACATCGTCACACCTCTGAAATCTCTCTCTGACGCATGACTTGGTTTAAAAGCAGCTCTCGTGACGGAACCATTGTGCGGAGGGTCTTTGTAGCATGGTCAGAGTGCAATGGCTTCAGACTCCTCTGGGTTTTAAACACAACAGTCGGCTTCTGGCTCCCATCATCCTCCGAGTAGACGCTGAATGAACTGGGTTGCGACTGGGAGCTGCATGCAGTCCTCTGTGGGAATGTCGTCCTGTCGGCGGTGTGTGTGTATGGGACAATACACACAAGTCCTGGTTTCTTGAGGCTCCGCCCCTTGTGCTCTGTGACATGTCAAGAAAACCTGGAACCGGCCACTTGTTTAGATTTAGTGCCGCTCTCCCCCCCCCCCCCCCCCCCCCCGGAGCAGATGTGCATGCAAAAGAGCTTTGATAAAATCCCACCAGATGATTACAGATCTAATGAGGGCAGATTGTGCCGTGCGCTGCTCTAATTGATCATTATGGTGCGATAAGATAAGAATCGGTGTAGACGGACGCAGCAATCGAGTTCCCTCCTCCGGCCGTGAAGGTAATTCTTCACAGAGCTGGGGGCTCGGCAGAAGAAGCTCCGGAGACGAGGAAGGTTTGCATCCTCACTCTGAGGCAGCGGCTGCTCTTATTGGTCTGTAGATCTCCAGAAGTCGTCCGAGAATATAATGTGTGGACGTCTCTTGAGTGGAGATAAGTGCTTCAGTCTTAATGGAGAAAAGAGGATGTTTGCATTTAGACTTGTTCCCAGACAATGTCCACATTCATTCATTACTTAATTTCTCAAAAATGTGTCTATAATCTATAAATCAGACACATAAATGTTAAAGATGTGACCATGACAACTCAAAAGTAGGTTTACTCATTTTCTCCTGGTTCATCATTGTGGTTACATTTCCCCAAATGTATAAAACTATAATCTGCATCTGGTTGTGTTTCAGTTTTAGGGCCATTAGAATTATTATAATAACACGGAGAATCAAGTATTCTGTTAATATTAAGACGTTACTTCTCACATTTCTTTCTCTTGACGTTGCCGTGACGATTCGTCATATTCTCATTAAAGCATCCAATCAGAATCCCAGATGACGAGTGTGGACGACAGATTCTATTTGAGATTTGAAGTTGGTGATTTCACAGCAGAAGGAATAAATGTGCGTTTTATTACAACACAGAGGCTTCGCTGAATCTGCCAGGAGACGGGTGTGTAAACATCCCATAGGGTTGCTATGGAAACAAGGGATGGGTCAAGGGGGGGATGTGGAGTAAGATGATGAGTGTAGTGTTGTGGGAGGGTGGGTGGGGGGGGTTACTGAGCAGCTATGTCCATCTTGCTGTCCTTCCTTCTTTGTCTGTCTCTCATGTGGATGTATTTTTCCCTGTTTCTACCAAACCCCCTCTCTCTTGTCCTGTGTCTGTTTGTCGCTCTCTCTCTCCCTCTCTCTCTCTCTCTCTCTCTCTCTCTATCAATGTGTGTCTATGTCTCCTTCCCTACCTTGCTCCTCTTCCTCCTCGTCCTCGTCGTCCTCCTCTTCTCCTGTCTCTGTCTCTCTTCCTGTCGCTGTCACTGACTCTCGCTGTCCCCACCTTCGTTGAAACTCGACAGGACCAGCACCCGGTAAAGTGTCATCCTCCTCTTCCTCTTCCTCCTCCTCCTCCTCCTCCGCTCTGTCCCTTGCTCTTCATCACCGGGTCAAACAGGCTTCTCTCTCTTTCTTTCTTTGTTCTTCTGGTCGTTCGTCCTCATTGGCGCCGTGACGTTCACAACACACAGGAAACCATCCACACGCCTCAGGTTCAGAAGTCAGAAACTAGAAACACTGTCGTTCTTTTATTTCACATCAGCGTCGACTCGAGGATCTTTTCAGGCGAAGCGACGATTGGACGACACGTCACGCTCTCACATATTAAACTCCAGACTCCAGCTGCTGTTGTTAAGCTGGTGTGCGTGCGTGCATGTGTGCGTGTGTGTGTAGTAGGAATGTCGTTAATTCCAAACACCTATGGCCTCGCTGGGCTTTACTCTAATACTCTCAAGCTGCTCTGATAGAGAGAACTCAGTCCTACTCAACTTCAGAGGAGGAAGGCCTATTGATTATGGATCGAGTCTCTCACACACACACACACACACACACACACACACACACACACACACACACACACACACACACACACACGCACGCACGCACATGTAGAACTGCAGAGGCTCAGACTCAATCAATCAGCCTTGAATTGAATTGTCTTAGGTTTTCTGCCACGGGAGCTGAGTTCATGGTTAAAGAGCGAGCCGTGATGGACGACCTCTCTTCCTGGCGCCCGTCCACACGCCTCCTGCCTCCTTTTGGGTTTTGTTCTTTATTTTGAAAATGGCCCATCCACTTACAGTAAAGATCAACTCGGCTATTTACTCCCTCGACAGCCCGATTCCTTCTCACTGATCGTGGTTCGTGAACAAATCACTAGCACGATGTTCAGTTATTAAAACACACACACATTCCGAAGACGTTTGTCAAATCGTTTCCTCCGGTCGCTCTCACGGCTCGTTTGACTTCGCCGTTGCTCGTGTGTCTCATGATGACATGTGATGTCACTCGCAGAGCATGACATCACATGCTCTCACATAGCCTCGCTGTCCCGTCCACGCCTCCTTCGAGTCGGGGTCGTCAAAAGAAAACCACAGTAAGGCTTTCCAGAAATTTGGGACGAGACGGAGAAGGAAGCGATGTGAAACGTGTCCGAATCCATCGGTGTGAACAGACTCAGGATTATTGAGACATAATCCGAACCTTGTGATAACTTAACTTCATGTGTCCACTAGGGATGGGGGAAAAAATCGATTCAGTTACAAATCGCGATTCTTGTGAATGACGATTTTAAATCGCACTGCTGCCTCCAAAATCGATAATTTAAAAATTAAATGTTTTTTTTTTTTAAAACATATTTATTGGTTTATACGGGGGGATATATGGGGGGAGCAACATCACCCCAGAGCATGTTGACCAGCTCTTGTTTTTGCACAAGAATCTAAACATACCCAAGCGCTAGCTTTGCATCGCCTACATCCAAACAACAATAGCCTACTTTTTGTTTATTTCAAAGTTTATATTTTAAGTAAACTTTTATTCATTCTATTTAATTCACCTTTTATTTATTGTTTAAAAGTAGCCTAAGTGGCATACATTTCTTAATCTGTCAGTTTGTGTGCAGTTGACAGGGGCTATACAATAATAGGGCACATTTTTATTTATTTTCTCTATTGGCTGCATCAAATATTAAGTTAATGTTAATATTTGAAATAAAACTTGTAAAGCTCTAAGTGAATTTGACTGTGTTGTATTTGAAGGGATGATTCAACATTTTTCCATGGTCCAGTATTTAAAAAAAAAAAAATAACCAAAAGAAATCCCAGGAAATCGTAATATCGAATCGCAATACTTACAGAATCGCAATACATATCGTATCGCCACCTAAGTATCGTGATAGTATCGTATCGGGAGGTCCCTGCCGATTCCCGTCCCTAGTGTCCACTTGTAAAAACTCCCATTTCCTCCGAAGAACCGAAAAACAGCGTGTCACTGAAAAAGAAAGAAAGAGGTTTGGCCCGGGCACTCTGCCGGGAGTTGCCTGTCGGTATGGAATGAGTGAATGTCTCCTGTGTGACGATTACGATAAAACAGATGCTGCTGCTTCTCGATGTCCATGAAACCAGACGCTCAGGAAACTGATCGCTCTTCACCCGGTTTCATGTCTGACGCTCACGCGACGCAGAGTCTTCGTCCTGCAGCAGAAGAGACTGATTGTCCACACGAGTGAAATGTTTGATAGCAGATGTCCCATCGTGTGTTGTTTGACTGTAGAGTTCATGTTTGAGATGAAGTCCAGCACATACCTCCACCCCACCTCACCCCCTTTCTATCTCAATGATAGTTGACCATAGGGTTGGGTAAAGACTTGATTGTTCCATCTCCTCATTCCTCGGCTCCGCTCTCTACCTTCCGCTGACGCTGATGTTGTTGTTCCCTGGCTGAACTCTAGGGGGAGCAGCAAGGGCAAAGACATCAGTACCATCAAGTCCCTTCGAGTGCTGAGGGTGCTGCGTCCTCTCAAGACCATCAAGCGTCTCCCCAAGTTAAAGGTACGACTCAGGACATCAGACTGTGCGTCACCCCAAAGCCCAATTCATGCTTCTGCGATGAAGCTACCGAGCTGTGATTGGTCCGCTTGGTCGAACCGCATCTCCTGCCGCCATTTTTGAATTGAGGAGAAGAAACGAACACGTCCTTTCTTTTCCTCGTTAGAATTCTTTAAGAAAAAGTAACTGCTCTTCAACGTCTATCAGCTCCAACACAATCCGTGACAACCTGTAAAGAAGTGGACCAGATATCGGAAGACACCCAACACCCACACAGAAACTCTACTGCCACTAGTGTCTCGGCGGTGTAATTGCAGCGCCACTCACACACACACACACCGACACACAACTAGGATTCTCGGCCTCGTGCGTAGCTCCAACGCAGAAGCATGAATCAGCCTGAACACCGGACGCTGATTTTCAGGGTTACAGGGATGTTCAGGGGACTGACTCTATACTGTTAGTAATTATTATATTAATTGAAAACATAAGATAAGATCAGATAATCCTTATAAGCCTAGAATAAGAATAAATAAAGGTAATAAAGAATACAATTGAATAAAAAAGAAACAAAAACATGTAAGAACACAAAAACAGAAAATATACTATATACAGTTCAGATAACATTGAATCAAGTGAAATGTTGTGATATATTACTACATAATCAACAGAACAGCAATATTGAACAACCGAAGATATAAAATATATATATGATAAATATAATATGACCAAAGCACAGTACAATATACAATGGAATATGTAGTACTGAGAGTAATGCTGCTATATTACTATAGATATCAGAAAACACTGCATACAGTGATAGTTATGATTACAACATATATTTGTACACATATTGCACTGCATAACAACCTCAGAGAGATATTATAATATTACATTCAGCCTGAAAGAGTAATTGGTAAACGTTTCCCCGACAGGCCGTGTTTGACTGTGTGGTCAACTCCCTGAAGAACGTGCTGAACATCTTAATCGTCTACATGCTCTTCATGTTCATCTTCGCTGTCGTGGCCGTTCAGCTGTTCAAGGGCCGATTCTTCTACTGCACGGACGAGTCCAAAGAGTTTGAGCGTGACTGCAGGTCAGTGACACACGACTCCAGCTGCTCGGCTCCTGGACACACACATCAGTTCACTGAATCAACGCAAAGCAAACTAAAACACTATGTTGAGACTTGATTTATTGTTTCAGTCATTTTTCAAGCAGAAACAAATCCATTTAGTTGTTGTTAACCTAATATTTCTGGGTATTAAGACTTTGAAAAGTTTGTTCAAAGATCTGGCAAATTTTTTATAAAACTATAAGATTACCAAATAAATTGAGGAATCTGTTGATTAATTGATGTTAAATAAATTATTGGTCGCAGCCCGATCAAATCCCTTTGTTGATCCAAACTCTTTTAAAAACACTTTTGTCTTTACACAACACGTTCGTTTTATTTGTTGCTTTATTTAATTAATTGATCTCCTGCATTAAATTGTTAAATAAAGTTTATTTTTCAACCAGTTTCTGGAAGTATTGTTCGTCGTACATCAAAACTAAAACCAATACCAGTAAAGATTCATTAAGTTTAATTTGTAATCATAACTTTTGGGTGTTTTCCAATTTAACATATTTTGCAATTTATATAAATTGCAGCAGGTACTTCAAATTTACAATAAAAAAAAAAGAATGCCCAGAACCAGAATGTTTTATATAGATGGTTTTATTTCTTTATTATTTTATATGATACCTGCTCATTTCATTACAGATGCTTTGCACGTGAGAAACGTTTCGATGAGAAATGTTGGAAACTGTGGATGTGAACTTAATTTAAAGAGATTTTAAAAATACAGAGTCCTCCGATGATTGTGTCAGGCAGATGCTGCCACCTAGAGGACAACATTAGAAGCAAACCCTCTTCAGGACCAACTCTGAACCTCTAACGCTGATTTACAAACAATAATAGTAATTGAAGTTTTTAAGTTGTTCACGATGGGAACTTGTTCCTTCAGGGGCGAGTACCTGGTGTATGAAAGAGACGAGGTTAAAGCGCAGAAGCGGGAGTGGAAGAAGTACGATTTTCACTACGACAATGTGGCTTGGGCCCTGCTCACCCTCTTCACTGTCTCGACTGGAGAGGGGTGGCCACAGTGAGTAGAACACTCACACACACGCACACACACACAGAAACACACACACACACACACACAGCTTTAAACAACAGCTGTAACCAGGCATTTCAGGGTCTTTCATTAAATACGTCACATTTTTGAAATTAACCCTAACCCTTTAAAATTGAAATAAGACAAACATACTGTTAAAATGACAAATCTATTTGGAATTTTCCAGTTATTGTTCATATCAAAACAAATGTGTTGATATATTTGTCCTGGTTTTAGTTTCATGTGTTTAATGTTCTTTCCTCCTCTCTCTCTTCCCTCTCGCAGGGTGTTAAAACACTCTGTGGACTCCACTTATGAGAATCAGGGTCCTAGCCCGGGTTACAGGATGGAAATGTCCATCTTTTACGTGGTGTACTTCGTAGTCTTCCCCTTCTTCTTCGTCAACATCTTCGTGGCTCTTATCATTATCACCTTCCAGGAACAGGGGGACAAGATGATGGAGGATTACAGTTTAGAAAAGAACGAGGTGAGTGACGAGGCTGCGTGAGTTTGTCTGTGTTCTGGTCTTTTGTTCTCGAGCCCTCACACTCGTCTTCTCTCCTCCGACAGAGAGCCTGCATAGATTTCGCCATAAATGCCAGGCCTCTCACCCGTCACATGCCCAAGAACAAACTGAGCTTCCAGTATCGCATGTGGCAGTTCGTGGTATCTCCGCCCTTCGAGTACAGCATCATGGCTCTGATCGCGCTCAACACCATCGTCCTCATGATGAAGGTACGAGTCGGACTGAGTTTGATATTTTGTGTTTTCTGAGCTCATCAGCAAGGTTCCGTAGTAAAAATCACATTTTCTGAACAGATTTTGATTATCAGCCATAATGTATTAACCATCCGAGGAAGACTCACAAATACTCTGCAGCAAACATAGGTTTTTATTGACACGCCCGGGGGAACTTGTCAGAATGTCGAGGTGAAAGAGCGCCTCGAGTTTGTGACGTTGACATTCAAAGTCATTGTGGGACTCTGATTAGCGTTTGCTGATTTCGGTGTAGGTTCAAACACGGAACCTTCTCACTGTAACCGCTGCACCACCGTGCCACCACTGCAACAACACAAACTGTGGCTCTGAAAGCACAGGGGAAGAAGTGTGGACCTAAAACTCGGTATTGATTTTCTTTTGTATCTAACTTCTGTGTCCTCATTGCCTCTCTTCGTTTGTTTTGTGCGTCTACAGTTCAACGATGCGTCGGATGTCTTCGATGACGTCCTGAAGTACTTCAACATCGTGTTCACCACCTTCTTCTTCATGGAGTCGGTCCTCAAAATCATCGCTTTCGGCCCTCTGGTAAAATCCACAAACATGCAGCACGGACACTCCTCCAGCGGGTTGACCCGGTCTATATGCTCTGTGTGTTTCATCCTATAATTCATTTATGAAGCAGGTTTATTTTGGTAGACAGATCTAGAGCGTGTTCCTCGTGTCCCTGAACAACCCAGAACGTAACGTGCACAGCAAGTCACGCTATCGGCCTCCTCCCAGCCTGTCTCCATGGTAACAACACCACCATCGGTCAGGTGGTCCCTCGCCAGTCCCAGGATTCAGACGGGGGGACGGATCCAGTGGACGACCTGTTGCATCTCTCTCGTCTTCTCGCTCATCTCGAACTGTTCTCTCTCTCTCTCTCTCCCCCCTTTCCCTGCAGAATTACTTCAGAGACGCCTGGAACATTTTTGATTTTGTGTCCGTCCTTGGAAGCATCACTGACATATTAGTGACAGAACTATCGGTAAGTGCTTCTGGGAGTCCGGACAAAGTGACACACGTCGCTTGTTTTTCTCATGACACTGGTTTGGTGGACTCAAAGGAAACATCAGCCTTGTCGTCAGTGATGAAACCAGTGTTTTGATACGTCTTTGCTTTTGGTTAGAAACGATCCAACCACAGATTCAGTCAATCTGTCGTTCTAACCCCATAAAGCCACCGGGGATGCAAAGTGCTTCTGGGCTGATTTTTCCTTTTAGGTCAGTTAGTTGACGTCTGTAAACCAGTGTCCATCGCATCTTGCAGACACACACACACACATTCAGAGGTGCCGTTGAAAAGGAAGAACTGCAGAGGGAAACATCTGGTCTGGCTCTGAGGGAGCAAACCCACGTGGTACAGTGCCCCCTTGTGGCCAGACTCTGTGTATCCTGCTGTTTTTAATCCGTACACCGAGATAAACAAACTATCGCGTTAGGATCATATTTACCACAGGAGAGGAACCAATCAAATCTGACTTGTATGTATGAATATCGGTTTGTTTGGCGTGATGAGCCACCGCGTGTAAATGTCACCAGGATTTAGAACCGATCCTTTAACAAACATGATTCAGTAGTTAATTGCACCTTCAACATCACCTGTGTGTGTCTATTTGATGCTTGTACATTATTCCGTGGAGGATTTTATTAAAAAAAAAAAATCTAAATTTGCTGTGGACACTATTTCCACCACAAATCCTTCAAATGTCTCTGTGTGGAGCGAAACCTGTCGCACAATGTGACCCTGGATTGGTTTGACTTTACTTTTGTTCCATCTGTGTTTGTGTCTGTTTGTTTCCTTTCATACATATGAGATGAATGTGATCAGGGAAATATACGAATCCGTATAATTCAGTGGCGACGTCAGCCCCTCTCTGTTGTCCAGCGTTCATTCTTTGACCTTTAACCCAGACCGTGACCTGAGCCACACGTGGGACTTCTTAATAAACCTCTCGGACTTGTTCTGAAGTCTCGCTCTCAAACTGGATTAGCTGTAACTCTGCTAATCACTGTGTGTTCAGATGTTTATCGACAGCTCGATGTAGAGGGAACCAAATGAGCATCTCAGGTCTGTGACATTAACTGACATGTTCCCAGCTGATTATTTCAGACGTCCGATCGATGACCTGTCTGCTCGTTGTCGTCATGCAGCCGAGAACCTGCTGCTCCAGAACATTTACAACAAGTTGCTCAGTTGCCTTTCGGAAAGAAAATGGTTTTTTTTTTTACGGCACTGAAATCAGAACCAATATCTACCTGATAATAGATAGATAGATAGAATCCTTTATTAGTCCCACAGTGGGGAAATTTGAGGGTTTTACATCAGCAGCGCAGGCACAGTGCAACAAGAAGAAAAGAAAGAGCAAAACAACAAAGTAAGAAACAAAAAACAACAATGAGCAAAAAGAAAAAGTAAACAGTCAAATAAGCAAATAAATAGTAAGTAGTAGAACAACTGAACAATACAATTAAATAATTAGATAATTCAATTAAATAATTAAATAAATTAAATTGCAAATATTGCAAATATTGTGTTGTGTGTTAATGGGGTCTCTTCGAGTTTTGCTCAACTGATTGACAAATGCAACAATCCAAGTTTTTGTCTCCACACTTTAAACAGAGCAAGGACAAACTTCAGATTAACAAAATACTCAAGACAATGACGAAATCGCGGAATTTAAATAACGCTATAAATCTGTATTATTTGAATCTCGAGCTTGCTTAACTAGTGAAAGGTTCATTTTCGGACTTTAAACACACTTAAGCACCCGTGGATTTCTAACCGCTAATCTAAATTCCGATCATCTCTATGCGGGCATCACGGGGGGGGGCTGAACCACCTGACGTCGCTCACTAACTCTTGTTGTTGTTGTTGTTGTTGTTGTTGACCTGAAGTTGTGTTTCACTGCCTTTTATGACGACGCCCATAATGATTCCGTCTTCCTCTTCTATCTCTTTACATGCTTTCTTTAAAACCTCTCTACTTTGTTGGCCCCTCCCCCTTCCTCCTCCTCCTCCTCCTCTGATAAAATCCATCCAATCAAAATGCACTATGAAATCCTTCATCGTGTTCTCTCCATCCGTGCTGCGCCATGACATGTGGTGGTGGTGCTGTGATGATGATGATGATGATGATGATGAATATAATGATGGTGATGGTGTGCGTTTCCCCCCCTCCTCCCCCCCCACCCCCCCCAAATAAAACACCAAATCTCACCCACTCCACAAAAAAAAACATCACAATGTGCTACAACTCACCACAAAACAAACACCACCTCCTCCCCATTCATCCGTCTACATCTTCGCACATGTAGAATCTGGTTGGTTTGTAATTTATCTCTCAAAGCTTTATGCTGCATCGTCATTGGTCATGTGTACCCCCTCCCTCCCTCCCCAAACCCCCCAATCACCCACTCCCCCAGATCTTAACCTTTGACCCCAGTGCATGCGCTTCTCTGGATGACGACCTTTAAAATTCCTTGATTTGACGACACAGCGAGAGGCTCATTACTAGCGTAAGACCATGTTTATGTTTGGATCATATTTAGTTCCCGAGAAAGGTAGAAAATCATTCATTTATTTCATGCACAGTTAAAATGTTATAATTATTAATGTTTTGATGCGTAAAACTAATTCCTGGTCGCAGTAATTCCTCCCGAAATTATCAGGGGTCTGAGCTACGAAGTAAGAATTTTCAGTTATCGAGGTGACTTCAGGTTTAACTCCTACGAAGCTGCTTCACGTTAAATCACCATGGTAACGTATATTGAAACTGCTCTGGAGCTAAACCGGGCAATGACCAAACTACTGGCCAATCAGATCACTGGAAAACCAGAGTCATCCATCTACAGGATCCTGACAGGGACAAAAATAGTTTAGAAATAAAAGAAGTCAGCAGATATTTTTATAAATAACTGGAATAGTTTTACAGTTTGACGCATCATAAATAATATAGCTACATTTGAATTCAACAAAGATTAGGTTAGTTTGAAAGTTTCAAAATAAAATCGCTCACACTCTTAGTGCAACTAAATAAGTGAATGTGTGAATAAAGAGTTTATGATTCGTGCTCGGCACCCGCTGCCCCCTGCTGGTCAGCATGTAGGCCAGTTTTTACCATGAAGAAAGTATGCTGCCAAGCCATGCCAAGCCAAGCCGAGCCAAGCCAAGCCATGTCTGCACTGAGGCTGATTGCTACTTCCTCCTTCTTCCTCTCCCTCCTCTTCCTCCTCATGCTCCTCCCTCTTCCCCCCCCGCCTTGCCTGTCAACCAAAAAACACCAGGTTCTCACCAGGGAGAGTTCGGCTGTTTTATATTTAAATAAATCCAAAACTGGGGGTAAAAAAATACAGATTTTTACGAGTCTACTAAACTGGATTCCAGCTCCAAGAATCATATATTTGGATATTAATAGTGACCTGTTTTTAACCCTCGTAACGTGAGGGTATTAGAAAGTGCACCAAACACATATCAATCATTTCCGTACAGTAAAGGAATCAGAAACTGTAAACGCTGCATTTTAAATAAAAAAATAAATGTGCAAAGTATTGACTGAAGGTGGACGTCAGTGATTCATGGAGCTGAATCCCAGTTTGAGCTGGATTTGACAAATATTTTAAACAATATTTGGAAGAATCATAAGTGAAACGAGACCCCAAGCCATGCTCTTATCTCCAAAAGAACATGTGCGTGTGTGTGCGTGTGTGTGTGTGTGTGTGTGTGTGTGTGTGTGTGTGTTTGTGTGTGTGGTTGACAGGCACAGTGCACTGTGCTCCATCTTGTGTGGCCTGCCTGCCCCCCACCCCCCCCCCCCCCACCCCAGAGATCAGTGCATTTGGTTCCTAAAGAAGCGTCCTGCTGTACCAGATTGGATGATGACCTTTAGACTCTTATAATTTTCCTTATTTCCTTTCTCTTTTCTTTTTCTTTGTCTTTTGACCTTTTCTCTCATTTAAACTTGTATCTTCTCCTCAGTGTCATTATGTTTTCAGTTGTGGTTTATTTGGTTTTGGCTCCTCCTCCTCCCTCCCCCTCTCTCTCTGTCCTCTCCTTCCTCCGCTGTTGTTTTTTGGTTTTTGTGTTTAGCAGAGGGAGGTTGTGCAGGTTTGTTGTGTTTTGTGAAACTGATTTCCCTCCCTTGGTCTCTGCTGTAGGAGAGTTTCATCAACCTGAGCTTCCTGCGGCTGTTCAGGGCGGCTCGCCTCATCAAGCTGCTGCGACAGGGAGAAACCATCCGCATCCTGCTGTGGACCTTCGTCCAGTCCTTCAAGGTGTCCACACGTCGACACAAACGCACAAACACACGTTCAATTAGGGTTGCAAAATTCCGGGAATATTCAAACTTGGAAACTTTCCATGGGAATTAACGGGAATTAACGGCAATAAACTGGAAATGTTGTGGGTAATTTATACTAACTGTATTTACCTTGTCATATACAGACATAAATATAAACATTTTGTTTTGTCAAAGGCTGATTTGAGCCCTGACGAAACTTTGGGCACTTGACTATATGCTTCTGCATCGTTGTGTCATTCTTAACATAGGTCTTTGCACAGTATTTACAAATGTACACAGCCTTTCCTTCTACATTGGATGGGGTGAAATGTCTCCACACATGAGATAGTGCACGTGGCATTGTTCAGTAGAATAAGATGAGAAAAAAGTTTGTAAAAAAACACTAATGCAATGCCAGAGATATAAATAGTTAGCCAAACAATTGGAATCATCTGTAAACATATTTTACAATTGATGGATAAATGAATGGAAATAGTCTAGATGAACAGATGAACAATCCTCAATCAGCATGCTAATATATTTTCCCAGTAATATCATGGAAACTTACCTGACTAGTCCTTCACTCTACAGCAGGCCTCAGTAGCCCTGCTGTAGAGTGAAGCATGCTGGGAGTTATCTGTGCATGTGATGGAAGAATGCACAGTGGAGGGTTGAAACTCAACGTTCCATACATCTTTAAAATAGAGTTTTGAATGATGTTTTTATTGCTCAGCGTTTAATTAGCTTTTTTTTTTTTTCAAAATTCCCAAAATTCCCGAGCTTAACTTCCCGTGGAAAGTTTCCGGAAAGTTTGCAGAAATTTACCGTAAAACGTTCCGCCCCTTTGCAACCCTACGTTCAATCCCCGGCTCAACACTCTGACCAACCCTTCTTCTTCTGCTCTTGTAGGCTCTGCCGTACGTGTGTCTGCTCATCGCCATGCTCTTCTTCATCTACGCCATCATCGGCATGCAGGTGAGCTCTGACAACCAACCAGTGTGGATCTCTATTCCTCCACGCTTGTGTTTTCAGGAACATCTTAAAGGAATTTCTTCAAACTTCCTCGGAGTCACGGATGAACTGATTACATTTTGGTGTTAAAGGTTCAGAGGTCAAGGTCGTTGTGACTCTGGGAAACACAACAGCTCAGAAACACCCTGCTGTTATTTGCCTTATTCCCTTTTCAAGCATGTAAAGCTCTTTGTAACTGTATTTTGTGTGTCTGTGTGTGTGTGTGTGTGTGTGTGTGTGTGTGTGTGTGTGTGTGTGTGTGTGTGTGTGTGTGTGTGTGTGTGTGTGTGTGTGTAGTTGTTTGGTAACCTGGCACTGGAGCACGAGGAAGGAGAAAGTGCCATCAATGAGCACAATAACTTCCAAACCTTCATCATGGCGCTCATGCTGCTGTTCAGGTGAGTCCTCCCACTTCTTCTTCCCTCTCTCACTTTACAACCCACTCTCCGTTCTTCAGTTTTCTTGACCTCGCTGCGTGCCCCCCCCCCCCTGCAGGAGTGCGACCGGCGAGGCGTGGCACGAGATCATGTTGGCCTGTCTGGGTGGGAAGGAGTGCGACCCGGACACAGGGAACACGGAGCACGAGTGTGGCAGCGTCTTCGCCTACACCTACTTCGTCTCCTTCATCTTCCTCTGCTCCTTCCTGGTGAGAACAACACACAGGAAATGATGCGTTGAAAAACAGACAAACATGAACACCTCCTGTAAACTGAATCAACAATAAACATAAAATATATTGAAAAACTCTCATAGTTTTAGTTTCATACAAAATAAGAACACAAGGAGTTGAGACATTAAAAGAAAAAACACAGAATGCAAACAGTAAAGGCCAATTTATGCCTCTCCGTTATTTCTATTACGGACAGATATGACCGCCCTATCCGTCGTGAAACGTGCTCTCCGAGCACCTCCGACAGCTTTTCGTACACGTCTGATTTTTCTAACTATCCGTCTTCATGTTGGAGACCCGACTGCCGCTCTTGGCTGTGATTGGTCCGCGAACGACATCATTTCCGTATTTCCGGACCTCAAACTTCCTGTTTACTTGTAGCAACAAACACGAACACAGCTATGATTCTACGATTAATGTGACGTGTGTGTTAAGCCAGCGGAGTTGTCCGGCTGACGGTGGCTCGTTAGAGCACTGAGGGCATGTGTGCACGGTCACATACGGTTATAACGAGCTTTCAAAACGGCGCTAGCAGGCTAGGCTAGCGGGCTAGCCACCATGCTAACTGCGGTGGTAACAGTGCAAGAACCCGCCGTCACGACTTTAATTCCACTTCTATCAAGACACTGTTTCTATAATACCGTCAGGTTAGAAGCAAACACTGGGTAGTAGTAGTTAGTGTCGGGAGTCCTGCTGACTGTGTGTGGAAGCTGGGGGGAGCTAGCTCCGTGTAGCTTCTAGCTACATGTAGCCTCAAGCAGATTCAAGCTGTGGAATCAGCAACACAGTTCGGAAACAAGACCGGGGAACCGCAGCGCTAAGAAACGATTAAATCAGCATCTTGACACGCTGGGTGTCACTTTATTTAGTTCTGTTAGTTGCCATGGTTCAGTGTGTGGGACGCAAGCTAACATGTCAACAGAGACACGTGGACTTCTTCTTCCCAAATGGGGTAGGCTTCTCTGAGCTCGTCTTCCGTTGCGCCACCTATGGGTTTGGCGGGGAATTGTTTTTAGACGGATAGTCGTCGGAGAAGTAAAAATCAAAAAGACTCTTTGTCTCTCGCTGAGACCTCTCCGAGAAACGGATACGTAGAAGTATATAAGAGCCTTAAGTCTTCGTCCTCTGAAGCCTTTTCTGCAAAAGACATGAATAATGTTTTTTGGCCTATCCTACAACAATGTTAATGCAGAACATCTCTTTTTGTAGTATTCACATTGCAGAGCAGCATTTTGATGCATCTTTGTAGCATTTCCTAAATACTATTAAATATGCTATTAGGTCAAGTTAACAACGTTGTTGCAGTAATAATAATAATAAAGAAAATACTTTTTATTCGTGTAGCGCTCGTCAAGGAAACTCAAAGACACTTAAAAAGGATTTAAGGAGAATAAAAAGAATGACTGAAATACACACCACAGATTAAAACATAACTTTGTCACGTATTGAAAGCAGTTCTGTTTCGCAGTACTGCAGCTGGCCACAAGGGGAAGATTGTTCGAAACACTTATTAAGAAATCATGTGTTTGTGTTCTGCGTGTTAAAATGGATGTTGACTCTAAATCCTGAAAGTGAAGCCAATGCGAAAGTGCCTGAAACCTGTATTCTGTCAAATGACCAGCAGAGGTCGACATCCTCTTTTTATTCTCATGCACGTGTCATCGTTTGAACTTGAGGAGAAAGACCTCGGTGTGAGTGTGTGTTTTTGTGTCTTTGCTCCAGATGCTGAACCTGTTTGTGGCTGTGATCATGGATAACTTCGAGTACCTGACCCGAGACTCGTCGATCCTGGGGCCGCATCACCTGGACGAGTACGTAAGGATTTGGGCCGAGTACGACCCGGCCGCCTGGTGAGTAGCGAGCACACAAACACACACTCCCTCATTTACACACCCACACACACTTTATAAAATCCCACAGAACAACGCAAAGGCAGAAACACACACGTGAAAACAGCAAATACACAAACTTACCAACTACGGACATGTGTAGCATAAAACTGACTCAGACGTGTCCACAGACTTTTGGACACTTTCATGCTGAATGTATCGTTGCTCTTAACCCTTGACTTTCTCTCCCGTCCTGAAAACGGGGCGGAGCCGGGCGTCACGCGGCAACAGGAAGTGCGTCATGTGGTGACAGACGTTAAAAAAGTGGGCCGGTTAAAACTGACACGTCTGAGAGAAAAGAACGATCCAACCTTCTCCCTCTCTTTCTCGCTCTATGAACTTTCTTTCTCCGATTGCACTTGTGGTGCACAGTTGAGATGAATGTAACCCTCTTCCTCTTCCTCCTTCTCTTCCTCTTCCTCTTCTTCTTCCTCTTCCTCTTCCTCTTCCTCTTCCTCTTCCTCTTCCTCTTCCTCTTCCTCTTCCTCTTCCTCTTCCTCTTCCTCTCTGAGGAGAGTGTGTGTGACTGAGCATGCATCTTCTTTTTCTTAGTGTAAATAAATGTACTCTCCTTTTCTACCTTTCCTCTCTCTCTCTCTCTCTCTCTCTCTCTCTCTCTCTCTCTCTCTCTCTCTCTCTCTCTCTCTCTGTGACCTGTGTGCTCCCTCTCCTAACCTTCCCTCCTTGTATTTCTCTTGCAGCGGGCGCATACATTATAAGGATATGTACAGTTTATTGAGAGTTATCTCCCCTCCCCTGGGCCTTGGCAAGAAATGCCCACATAGGGTGGCCTGCAAGGTTTGGAACAAACCCCTAAAGCACAAACTCTAACACAACCTGCTCGCCTTTAAGAGACTGGAATGAATGTCGCTCTTTATCACTTTTTAGAACAAATTCTCTCCTACTTCAAACTTCATTTGGTCTGTTTCTGTTTGGGTTTGCATTATCCAGTTGTTTTAATCTCATTTCACCATTGAATCATTTAGTTTTCTTCGGGGAGGGGGTTTCTGTTGTATTTGCATTCTGTCATGACAATGAGAATGTTTGGGACAATGCAGAAATGCACACACACACAATCTTGTACACGCACACACACACACACACTGGTAGTGGTGTGTGAAGCATGAAGTGGTGCACTGCACTCGCTGCTGTCTCCTGACTGAACGCTGGGGGAGTTCCACTGATGTGTTCACTTTGAATTCACTGAGTCTGGACTCTTTTCTTTCTGCTTGCTTTCTGATTTTTTGCCTGGGCAGCGACCAGTCGGGCACTGTGCATCGTTCTTGTTTGGGGTTGGGTGGGGGGTGAGGGGTGGGGGTGAGGGGTGGGGGTGGGGGGGAGACCAACGCTGTGAGGCTGTTCTGCAGCCACGTGTCACGGAGGCTCCAGAGTCTGCAGACTCATGCAGCTGATTCCTCCGGAGCTGCTCCGTCCCACCAGGTGATATTTATTCATCTTGTTCGCACATGATAAATATTGTGAGCACAAGTTAATTTAATAAAAAATCATATACGTCTCTAACGAGAGAAATCAAGTTTTATTCACATAACAAACTTCTTGCTGCTCCTCAACAGGAATCATTGGCTGCACAAACGTTAACTTGTTCTCACGAGGTAATTATCGAATCATCATATTTATATCTTATCCGCAAAAGATATTTATCCTGCGCGAAGAATTTAATATGATGAAATAAATTCCACCTGTTGGGACTTTGGAGGCTCCACGGACTCTGCTGATCCTGGTGCCTCCATGGTTTGTGGAAAGCTGGGCTCAGCGATACACGTACGATTTAGGCCTAAAATTTGTAGTTTCCACATCTGACTCTAGAATCTTATTCCTTAGAAAGATAAAAGATTCCATGCTGAATAACGTTGTTCCTGATTAAAAAAGAAAATCCTGTGCATTTTGATTCCAGGACTGAAAATAATGCTGTAGTCCCGTTTCAAGCTCTTCATGAAGACAGCACACAACATTGCACAATAAAATATGTCTTAAGTCTAAAACAAGCAACTACAAAAACTAATTTCTGCAAAATCAATTCAGATATAAAAATGTGTCAATTCGATATACTGTCGTTAAATAAAGCCGTTCCTAATGACATTGACATTCCTCTTCCTGTGTGCGTTGGTTATGAAAGCAGTGATGTGTTGAGTCGACAAACCTTTAGTGGAAAAATGGCCTGAACGACTAAAATGATACGACTAGACAACCTCTGTTTGTGGTGCTGAGGAAGTTAAAGGGTAGAGTGTGTGTGTGTCTGTGTGTGTGAGTGTTTGAGTGTGTGCGTGTGTGTGTGTGTGTGGTTTGGGCCAGGGGCTCTGGACATATAAAGGTCTTGTGTCCACCAGGTTCTGTTCCTCTTGAATGTTGACAGATGCTCGTGGGAAGAATCTTTGTTCTTCACGTCTGCGTTTGACCTTTTTAAAGCTCCTGCAGGTTTTGGCTTCAAGAAGAGAAGTGGCTCAAGGTTCAGGGTTTGGAATCTAGTGACATCTAGTGGCGAAGTTGCGTTTTGCAGCCGAATACCCCTCACCTCACCCCTCCCCTTCCAAAGAGGAGACACGGCCGTCTCCGTGGAGAGGTCTCACTCCCGATGTAAATATAAAGTATTTAAATGTAAAGGAACCACACTAGGATTATTTTATATTTAATTTCTACCCTTTCACCTAAATCTTACACACTGAGCCTTTAAAGGGTCAGATACACCTACATCACAACAACCTTGGAATCAACACACACACACGCACGCACACACTTACACAATTTAAGTAGCGCCCTTATTCCTGTTTATAGTGACATTTATAGATTATGCTGAGAAATACTGTTCCTCTGATTCATGTCCATCTGAGATCTCTACTGTAGCCGACCCCGGGAACCAAACTGCTTCCAGACCTGCACGTAGACTTAAACAACATAGATCATAGAATCATATCTCGTTATCAAACAGCCTGAAACCATCTGTGACCTTGAAGTATATTCTGGTCAGCCGAGATGTCCATGTAGTTGTAGAAGTTGATGATGAAGGAAAGGAACGCGAACCCAGTACTTACAAGTATAATAATGTTTATTACATTAGAAGTTTCACAGGTCCGGACGAGCTCTAGAACTCGGAGAAATCCCCCAGGCCGAATAGTGAAAGTCTGACCAGCCGTGGTCTCACACACATTATAAAGAGAGGTCAGTTCCGCCCACGACTTCAGGTAACATGTCATCCCACCTAAGGTCTTCTGCCTAATAAGGACGTGTTTTGTACATGAAGATGAAAATGCAATGGTCAAGGATCTTCCCTTTACCTCCATCCATTTGCTGGTCAGAGGTCAGTCCAAAGAGGGAGAGACCTACTTGAATAAACATCTGAAGGATTCTCTGAGAATGTCTGAGAGTCACGAAAATAAGCATCATAAATATAAACCTGTCATTATATTTAAACACATGCTAAAATCATTAACTCTAGTGAATACACGACAACCTTTTCCGTGCCGTGGCCGATCCGACCTTCTCAAAGCCAGAACCTGCAGGAGCTGTCAGGGACCCGGGGTCAGTGAGGAACATCTGGGAACATCTGGGCAGCTGTGCGCCCCCTGGTGGACACGCAGCCTCAGCGACAGACTGCATTGACCTTGTCACCGTGACAACCGAACCTCTGCAGCGGTGCTTTTTCTCTCCGCCTGCCAGAAGCGCCGCTGCCACTTCTATACGAGCGGCGAAAGAGGGCGGAGTCCAAAAAACAAAACAAGCCGAACCCCTTTTCACCTCGAATAGAACGGCACCTGAACAACTAACTAAACTAAACCACACCTCCTCCTCCTCCAGCCCCTCCCCTTCTCCGCCAGCCTCTTTCCCCCCCCCCACCCTTCCCTCTCCTCTCCCGTACTTTATGACAAACCAGAGTAGAAGCCACGAAACACACAACCCCCCCGCCCCCCCCTCGTTCTCTCTCTCTTTCTCTCTGTCTCTCACCACAGCAACCACATGTCCACAGCGATCAAAACAATAACCTCTGTGTATTTGTTCCCTCCCCCTCTTCCCCTTTCCTTTGTCGCTTTCTTTCTGTTTTTCCCCCTCGTGTCCCCCCCCCACCCCACCCCCCCCAACCTGGATAACACCTCTGTGCGTCTGCGCCCCCCCCCCTCCCTCGACCCTCTCTGTTTTTCCTTTCTTTCGTTGTCACGTCGTCCGTCTTCGTTTGTCCTGTCTGTTGTGTGTCTGTGTGTGTGTGTGTGTGTGTGTGTGTTGGCGTGCGGCTGTGTGAATCTGTGTGTGTGTGTGTGTGTTTGTGTGTGTCTGTGTGTGTTTGTGTGTGTCTGTGTGTGTTTGTGGCCACCCCAGCGGCCGGATCAGTTACACAGACATGTATCAGATGCTCAGACACATGTGTCCGCCGCTAGGCCTCGGGAAGAGGTGTCCCGCCCGGGTCGCCTATAAGGTAGACTCGCCCCCCCCCTTACCCCCCCACCACGACCACTCCCACCTCCTCCCCCTCGCTCCTCTCTCCCATCATCCTCCCCCCCCCCACCACCACCCCTCTCCCCTCTCATCTCCGTCCTCAGACCTCCCCATCGCTGGGGAGGAGAACCTCTCCCTCTCTCACCTGTTGAAACCCACCTCCTCCTCCTCCTCCTCCTCCTCCTCCTCCTCCTCCTCCTCCTCCTCCTCCTCCTCCTCCTCCTCCATCCCCCCCCTCCTCCTCCTCCTCCTCCCAGCGGTGTTCTCCTCATTGTCTGTCCGTGGTGGTTGTGGTGGTGGTGGTGAGCGCTGTCCTCTCTTCTCTCTCTCCGACCGCGGGGATGGAGGGATGGGCTTTTTTCTTTTGTCATGGTGCAGTGAAGTGAAGTGATAGTGGAGTGGTAGTCAGTCCTCTTTTCTTTTTTTATTCCTTTTCCTCCCGTCAGGCCGCAGGAGCGAGGGAACAGAGGAGGCTTTGCCAGTCCCTCTGCATCCTGCACGGACGCACACACGCACACAGACACACAACAGAGAGATAGAGCATGAATCTGACTCTTTGAAAGAAATAACTCTTCTTTCGAAGTATTGGAAATGACATTTGCATATTTTCACATCTTCTAGAATAAGTGCACGAACTATGAAGTAAACTTCCATGGTAATCATGTCTATGCAGCCTGATTTGTTTAAGAGTTGTTATAAATAAAATATACACAAACATTTTGTGCAAAAAAAACTAATATTATAAATAAAACCTAACATTTTCTCAATATTTGCGACATGATTATTTTCAGTTCATTATAAACATCCTGCAAACAATGCCAATGACCGCAGGTGATTAACTTTGTGACCGCTACTTAAATAATAATAAATACACTTTAAACAGAACATTGTTTCTCAGTTTTAATCATAAATAATTTATCTATTTACTCAAACAAAGATTTTTTCATTCAGGCTTATTTTCACACCGTGCGACTCTTTGCTTACGATGCAGGTACAGAAGGAACGGCAAGGGTTCCTGTCTTCAGTCCTCTGAGTCTCTCATTCCTGTGGATGGCACTTTAGTGCACACATACACACATGAACACACATGAACACACATATACACGCTGTGCACACACAACAACATAATAATGAGTAGGAAGGAAGTTCTGGCCCTCAAGCTTTTTTTTGACACCCAAGGAAACGTCTCTTTGAGCCTCAGACCTTCAGGGTTTGGATTTGGAGAATCGAGCATTTCCGCATTCGCTGTCTCATTTTGTCTCTCTCAGTATAAACTCTTCTCTCTATTTCAATCTCTCTCTCTCGTTGACATCCAGATTCACCCAGGATAATAAAAAGATAAAGTGCTTCAGGGAAGAACAAATTGTTTCTGATAATTTACGTTAAGGCTAAGAGGAGTGTGAAGTGTGTGCATGAGCTAACACAACAAGCTACTTAAGCTAACATCTCATCACTGGGTATAAAAGATGTATATTCGATTCTCAACTTTTCAGAAGTACGGCTGAAAGGTGTTTGATACCATCTCAGCTTTATGATGATACTTCATCCAGAGTCTTACTGTCAGAAAAAATATACATGAAAAATATAAATATAAAGTCCGATCTTGAGGCAGCAGTCTCTCTTCAAACAAACCAGTCGGACCCAAGCAGGGAGACTTTGATTCTCAGAGATCCTTTGATCAACATGAATCAATCAAATGAATGTAACCAGCACCAATTGTATAAATGTATAAAATCCTTAAACTTATTCTGTATGAATCCTATGATCACATATTGCAAACACTGAACCTGGATGTCAGTCGCTCGTTCACTCCTGTCTCTCTGATTTGTTTTTATCTTTTCCTTTTCTTCACTCCTCCTCCTCCTCTCCACTGTCTTATTCTACTTTTTGCGCCTTTTACCAATTTATGTTGTTATGCCTCCGAGCCGGTGACAGCCAGTAAACATACGCACACACCGACGTTGGTATGTTGTCCAGGTTTGGCACGAAAGGCCACGAAGGCCTCATAAATGTATGTAAACTGAAAATTCACCGGTTGGTGGAGGCATACAACCGAAGGGCGCTTATTCTTTTTCTTCCTTTCTAAGTTTTATAAACTTCTCTCCCTCTGTCCTTCCTCTGTCCTTCCTCTGTCCTTCCTCATTCCTTCCACTTGTGAGTCCGCGAATCAGCTCATCTTCACTCCTTCACAGAATCCCTGGTCCGTCTCTTCTCACCCTCTCCTTTCTGTTCCCTCTTCTCCGTCCTCTCCAGAATGTCAACTTGTCTCGGCAGTGCCCCCCCCCGACCCCATCACATACTTCAGCCATCGCAGCCTTCCAGTATTTATTGATCGAGTTTCGCAGAAAGAAGAAGTCTGTTAATTAAAGACCTTTAGAGAAGTCCTCTTGTTTCTCGTCGGAATAGACTGATTACCAGATTGCTCTTAATGTCTCGGTAAGGTTCTCCATCTTCCCTTTAGTGGAAACAGTAGTTTTGCTAACAGAGCATCGCGTGGTTTACGAACTCCACCTCTTCTCCGTCAACTTCTGTCAGTGTTGTTTCTAGTCCTCGTCTTTATCTCTTGTCTTGTTCTGTAATTTCCAGCCTCTCTCTTCTCTTTTGTTTCTATCTACACACAAATCGCACTCAAACTTCTCTCTGTTACTTCCGACTGAAACACGTCCTCCTGAATCCTCTTCTACTCTCTCAGTGTTTTCCACGATCCTCCTCTCCCTCCTCATCCCCTTTTTATCTGTAACTACATCTCATGATCAAGCTTAGCTTCACCGAGTTTAAGTCGACTAACTGCTGTCCCTGCCATGTGTCCCCTTCGATAGACCCCTCCCCTTACCCCACAGTACTACAACAACTACTACTACTTCTACTACTACTACTACTACTACTACAAAGTCTGGTTGATCCAAAACAACAAAACAGGCCGAACATCAATCATCTCTTTTTGATCTTCTCTATGATTTGTTTTCTTCTTTCAGGGAATGCCACAACTCTACTCCTCTCTAACTCTGAGTCCCTCTTAAGACACTGCACCCGTTTGGCATCGAGAGAGATCTGGACCTGATATGAAACATTAACCATCCGTGTCCAATTTGACTCTGATTAACGGAGCCACGATTGTAAAAAAAATATAGAGAGCAAACTTTAAAAAATATCAATCAGTAGGATCGATCCAATTAGATTGAGGATACTCTCTTTGCGCGGATGCACGGCTGCTTGTATTGTGGGTATTGAGGGAAATTGGGGGGAGGGGGGGGGGTTGTTAGTGGGATGGGTAGGTGGGAAGAGTTGGGGCTTAGATAGTGGGAGTGAAGTCAAGGCATGCTGCATGCTCTGTGTCGGGGTTTTGTGGGATTTTTGTTTCTAGCGGGTGTGTTGTTGCATGCGACCCCCCCCCCCGCACTCTGTGTCCGGCTCTCCAGCCCCCCCCCCGCTGCCTGCCGAGCGCTGTGGATGTTGGCCGATGCCCTCTGCCTGCCGCACACTCGGCTCTGGGCATGCCCGACACTCGCACACACTCAGGAACACACAAGCACGCACGCACACACACAACCCCGTCGCCATCACACCACGTGCTTGCCATCGTGAGTGCCCAACGCTCATGTTCGTGGGTAAAGGCGATGGACGCCAGGATAGAAACGACAAGCGGCCCCAGGCGGCCCAGCTTGTTTTGTTCTATCTGCAGGTTCCTCCATTGGTTTTACTTGGTATAGACATGTACAGACAGGGAACCTCCTAACAGGTAGGGGGAGCTCTATAGCAGATGCCTCAGTTCAATTCAACAGCAGAATTACACCAGTGATACTGTTATTGTTCCCCAGTCGACCTATTTTGTGGACTCCAATTAAGTACCCTTAATTGGAGTCGGTGCAAATAATTGTGTGTAAGTAGGTGGGGAGGGATGTTGGGGTGGGGTGGGGGGGGGGGGGGTCGGTGTATGTGTACTGTTGTATACATCTATATCTATATGTGTGTAACCACAGAGATGTGTGAATGCGCCAGAGCATTCACACATTTAGGGAACATGGGCACAGGTTGGGTCGGAAGCCATTTTGGCTCTGATTGTTCTTCCTTGTGGTTCTTGGCTCTCACAGTTGCTTAGCAGCAGATGGCCTCTCATTGGATAGCTGTGCTGTCATGTAGAGTATCACTGGCAAGAAAAAAAAACAGACAAAAAAAAACAGGAGACGCAGGAACTCGTCTTTTTTTTCTTCAAGCAAACGCTCTCGCACTGATAAAAAGATCCAAGTGTGCAGCAGATTTAACACACGATCGCACAACAGTCTCTTAATCTCACACACATTTGACAGAGAACATTAAAAACACAAGAGCTGATATTCCCTGACTTGACGAATTATGCTGCGTTTATCAGAATTGAATCAGTAATGATCACAGTGAGGCTCAGTCGCTCTTGTCTGAACCCGAATCTGCTTCAGGGAATATCGAATTAAACCTGGACAAATCCAAGTCCACTTCTAATCGGCTGTTGTCTATGGAGCTCTCTCAACCCCGTCCCCTAAAACCCCCCCCGACCCGCTCCCCATTCCCCGGAGATTCAGGCACTCCGCCCGTTTAGCAAAGACGCATCCCCCTTCTCATCCTCTCATCCCGACTGGCTCTCCACAGAGGCTGCTGCGCATGGATCTGCCGGTCGCAGACGACAACACGGTGCATTTTAACTCCACCCTCATGGCTCTGATCAGGACCGCCCTGGATATAAAGATCGCCAAGGGTACGACTCACAGTACTATCAACCCCTTTACTCTTTCATCTGTTCATCTTTCCTGTCTGATGCTCCCGGGTGGTTCCCGGGGTCATTCACAAGTTTCATCATATGTTTGTTTCCCTACTTTTATTCAAGTCGTCTTTCGGTTGTAGAACCAGACTTTTTGATTTCACGTTTCAGTCTTTGTAAAGCTTTCACTCAAACTGTGCTTGTGCTCAAACTGTGCGCTTGCGCTCAGATTTCCTTCCCTCCACATTCAGCTCTTCTCCTCTCGCTCTTCTCGCTTCTGTGCACTTCTGTGGAATGTTGGCAATTTAATTTGTCGACACTTCGCCTGGCATTCTATTTATTGGCTGACAGAAAAGAATCCAAGAGCAGATATTTCACGTGTGCACAAGAGCAACGTGAGCATGAGCACAGGAAATCTGACAAAAAGTTCTGCGTTTGAGCACAAGCGGAACGAGACCGAGCACAAGCAGCAGCTGTTTTACAAAATCGGAAATTGAAATCAACACGTCCTGCTCTCAAACCGAAAGACAAAGAAAACCATGTTATTCTGTTGTTCTCTCTTCAAAAGGGAATGTTGTTTATTATTGTTGACAAAATTATGATATTATGACACTAACCCATTACTTTTTTTGTGGGGGGTTGTATGTGCATATGTGTGAATGGTTAAATATATTTCTTTTGGGACTTTGTGCCATTGGGCCTCACCTTCCGTGCCCTGTTTCTATGTGTGTGGGATGTTTGCAAATGTGCGGATGTATGCATGTTGGATGCTTGTGTGTGTGTGTGTGTGTGTGTGTGTGTGTGTGTGTGTGTGTGTGTGTGTGTGTGTGTGTGTGTGTGTGTGTGTGTGTGTGTGTGTGTGTGTGTGTGTGTGTGTGTGTGTGTGTGTGTGTGTGTGTGTGTGTGTGTGTGTGTGTGTATTTGTATGTGTGGGGGAACTCTGGGATGCTGGGGGGGGTTGCACAGGGGGTGCAGACAAGCACCAGATGGATGCCGAGCTGAGAAAGGAGATGATGGCAATTTGGCCGAACTTGTCGCAGAAGACTCTGGACCTGCTGGTGACGCCGCACAAGGGTAAGTTGAAGGAAGGTGCGCATAGTGGTGTGTATGTGTCCGATCACCAACTCACCAAGAGGACAGCTTCGACCAGTCAGTGTCACTCACTGCTTCACATCTCCTGATCAGGCCACGACAACACAAACTCACTCTACATGGAGATACACATCCACGACTACATGTCCTCCAGGCTCACCAGCACACACATGCACACAGACCCTGTTCAGACCCGGTGATCTCAAAGGTCCCGAGTGATCCGATCACAGCTGGTCAGCGCTAAGTCCAGACCACATGCCGAGGTGGTCTGGGACACGTGTGGGACCACATGAAGGCCCCCCCCCCCACAGGACGTCTCTGAGCCGCTAAACAGAAAGCTAATTTCCCAATCACTCTTTCAACTCTGAGTAATACAGCAGTGTTCACCAGTACTCAAATATGAATATATTGTCAAGAGGTTGGTAAATACTGTATTGTCTTGGTAATATGTCACTTCTTAACAGAAGTGAGCCCCAAGGTTCTGCAGTTAGATAGATAGATAGATAGATAGATAGATAGATAGATAGATAGATAGATAGATAGATAGATAGATAGATAGATAGATAGATAGATAGATAGATAGATAGATAGATAGATAGATAGATAGATAGATAGATAGATAGATAGATAGATAGATAGATAGATAGATAGATAGATAGATAGATAGATAGATAGATAGATAGATAGATAGATAGATAGATAGATAGATAGATAGATAGATAGATAGATAGATAGATAGATAGATAGATAGATAGATAGATAGATAGATAGATAGATAGATAGATAGATAGATAGATAGATAGATAGATAGATAGATAGATAGATAGATAGATAGATAGATAGACAGATTACTTTATTCATCCCCGAAGGGAAATTAAGTCGTCATAGCAGCCGGTATATTTGAATACAATAAAATACAATACAATAAAATAAAAAATATTGAGGTAGAAAGAATAAAAACAGAAATACAAGATAAATAGGTTGATAAGGCGCAGTGGCAAGATGATCAGTTGCATCTGGGGACTTAAAAATGTAAATTTGTTTTGTTCTTAAACCGTTTTAACATATTTTTGCACATCTCAGTGTCTATTCGAAGATTTTTTTTAACATTCTTCTTTTTTTTTTTTTAACAATATGTTTATTAGGTTTTTTCAGGTAGTTAAGTACAAACAGACAAGTACTAGGAATAAGTAAGAAATTATGCCAAAATGGAAGGAAAAGAGAAAGAAAGAAAAAAGAGTCCATTGAAATAAGATAAAATAAAAACAGAACAAAATACAAACAAACAAAACAAACAAACAGGGCGTACAACTCAAGACAATGAAATGTATTGATGCATCACTAGTATACAAAATACATTAAAAAATGAATGCAGTTCTTGTAGAATTGTTTAAGCTTGTTTGTCAAACTGTATCGGATTTTCTCCATGTGTAATAGAGAAGTGAGTTCTGAAAGCCACGTCTTGAAGAGTGGCACTGCTTCTGACTTCCACTTTAACATTCTTTGTGAAGTTGGTGAATCCGTCCATTCGGCCCCTCGTGACTCCGCCCTCGTTCTCGCTCACTCTCTCGCTCACACGGACACGAAATAACAATTCAGACAAATGACGATGTCGTGTTTATTAACCTGTAGAGCGGAGGAGTGGACACGTTTGAATGACAGGTGCGGACACACGTACTTAATGATGTCCAAGTGTGATCAGGTCTCTCAGGACTGGAGACAGGTCCATACATCACACACACACACACACACACACACACACACACACACACACACACACACACGAACACACAGCTGCCCACACACTGGTCAGTCCTGGTATCAGGGGGTGTCTGCTATAGAAGATCCTCTATAGAAGTCTTTTCACTACAGGAAGAATTTAGAGGCAAATAAATTAGCACAATAGGCTGATAATTAAATTCAATATGAAAACTGAACGTGACGAATGAACATTTTCAGGTAAATCTGTTCAGGACAATAAGGATATTTGAGCGGTTTTAGTGCCAACATGACTCTAACTAGCATACTTCTGCATGTTCAGCAGGAACTTTGACTTGTTTGGCTACATGCATGGCAGTTGATGAGATACACACGATATGCGTTGTCATGTCTGATTGCCCAGTAATGTAATGAAGAGAATAAGATATGTGCGGTCGTATCTTATCACGTGTTTTAATGCTGGAAGACTCGTAGCCGTGCCACTTTGAAAAGGTCGCCGCCCATTCAGTGATGTTATCTGAGAGCCAAAACAAAGCTCAACGATTTTTCTGATTTTTAATGTTTGATGTGTTTCATCCAAACTCCGGGGATACACGTCCGGAGTTTGTCGAAAAAAGTTGAGCTCCTGTTTCCCAGGGATCATTTGACGGAGGCGTCCGTGTCTTTCTTCGTGAGGCGGCTGCTTCGGTCCTCAGCCTTAATATTGAGATAAAAGATTAAATACACTCGAGGTTTGATATGGATAGAGAACGATACGCGAGAATGTGAATTGATAGGTGAAGCATCTGCCTGTGAAAAGACTACCGGCTTTGTTGTGGTATTAACTGTGCAGTGATGTAATAACGTGTGTTGTTGTGTTGTTGTGCACCAGCGAGCAGGTTCAGCTGTTTCAGTTCAGGATTCAATGTTTAAACGGAGGTGATCACGAATTCTTTAAGACAACGAAAGAGTTTTAGAACTGCACTTTAATTAAAAACAATATAATAAATGCTGTAAATGAAAAATAAAAATTAACCAAAGAGATCAAGGGTTTGTGACAAGGAGGGTGAACACAAGCATGAAGGTGTGTGTTTGCATCCATGTCACAATCACAGCTCCATTAAAAAATGAAATAATCAAATAGGGTTATCTATACATATCTATATCTATATGTAGATATAGATTATATATATGTCAAATGTTTATAAAGATGGACAACATGAGAGCTCCACAAAAGTGTCTCGATCGCCCCCTGGTGGATGGCTCCAGTACAGGTCATGAATCCCACCTCCTCCACATTAACAGACGGGACATTGACCAAACTGAAAAGGTCAAAGTAGAAGTTAAAATGATAAAAGGGCTCAGGATTAAAAACTGAGGCTGACTCGTGATTGGTCGAGTGCACGTCTCCATCCACCAATCACGAGCCAAGACTTAAAATGACGTCATTGGCGCACAACTGCAGCGTTCGTGTCTTCGGATATTTTTCGCTTCATCTCTGGATTGTGGGAAACACGTCGTCCATCTTTATTTATATAAATCAATGATGTAGTTTTAACGTAATCCTGCTAAATAACAAACAAACAAAGAGGAAAATATGATAACTAGCAGAGGTAATGAGTTTGTTTTTCTCTACCTCTGTGGGTGAGGATGATGTAGTGACATTAATCTTTCACTCTTTCAATCCGACAAAGTGTTTCTCACCCATCATTTGTTTCCATATTCTGGTTAAACTTTACTTTGGAGACGTACAAACCTGAAGGAGACAGTTTGAATTCTGCATTTTGAGGTTGAGGTGACTCCACATGAGTCCCAGTCGTCCCTGCTGCTGGTGCACTCTGCATGTCACAGTGGATTCCTCTCGTGTTGTGTCATCCCCCCCCCCCCCCCACGGCTCAGGGTCCCATACCACTCGGGTCTAATCTTGCAGGGTAACTTGTCATTTTCTCAGCAGCCACAGACTTGACGGTCGGCAAAATCTACGCCGCCATGATGATCATGGAGTACTACCGGCAGAGCAAGACGAAAAAGCTGCAGGCGCTGCGTGAGGAACAGGTAGACGCCCACCCAGAGAAATGCCTTGAACGCAGACATTCTTCCTCTTCTCTTTCTCCTCCTCCTCTTCCTCCTCCTTCACCTGGTTCTCTCTCTCCGCTGCCACTCTCCTTCAGACCGAACGTTGTCTCCCTGCTAAATATGATTTGTAAAAGCATCAGAGCCCTTTAGCTGCACGCTACCCTGAGAACCGGCCTCGTCCTTCCTCCAGCACCTTGTCGCTGCCTCTGTTTGTTTGTTCGTTCTTCGCGTGCTTGCGTGCAGATCCAGGTTCTCCAGTTGTTTCACTTCCTCCAGCTAGTCAGCAACTTCCCCCTCTGCTTCAAGTCTTCTGCTTCTTTTCACCATGACATGTTTGAGCATGGTGGCGAGGATCCAGAGTTTGGAGGATTACTCATTTACAGCGATTGTCTGTGTTGTCGATGATGTTTTGCATTTTGATGATGATGATGATGATGATGATGATGATGATGATGAAGATGATGATACCACATGGCCTCACATTTTGTTCAGTGTCAGTGTTCTTCCCCCCTCCTGTCGGTGAATGCCCTTGAGATGCACTCGCTCCCTCTGCCTGGTCCACACTGTGAAACATCTCTCCACTCAGGCAATGCCTCCGGTTCACTGCAACAACTTATGCAGCAATTATAATTATTATTTATATATATTTAAATATTAACAAGTCCAGACTCATTGACTGAGACACATCCAGGGTTCCCTCTCATCCAGGAAAACACTTTTCCACTCATGGAAACAACCTGGAAATTGTTCAAAATTACCAAATAACCTGGAAATAATCTTTATTGTCCTGGAAATTATTGGGTTGTATTTGAGCTTCATGCATTTACTGTAAACGTGAGTGTGTGAAGCTGTGTAGTGGAACAGGAGCGCCCTCTCCTGCAACTTCCCTGTAACTACAGGCCAGCAGGGGTGCATGTAACAACACCAATACTTTGATAACTCTCCTACCTCAGAGTTTCCTTACAGTTGTTATTATTTTATTAATGTAGTGATAGAACATCAGCAAATGTTCTTCATGAGAAGGAACCCAGGCACTTCCTGCAGTGTTAGATTTGTGTTCTGAAGAACGAAGGAGCGTGTTGGTGACTGGAGAGCATGTTACTCTTTTTTATTTTTCCTTTTTCCTTCCGAAGAGTTCGAGCCTGCAGTCACAGTGTATGCTGGTATGTTCCTGAATGCAGCCATCCCATTGGACAGAATGGACTGGTCCAAACAGGCTCTCTCAACATCAGGCCTTTAACCGTCTCTGTGTCACTGTGTCTCACCGTCCGTCTCTATCCTGTCTCTGTCTGTGATGCAGCACTTCAAAGAAAGAATCCACTCAGAAACCTCTTAACCCTGTCACTTTGATATCTGATCATTTATTATTATTATTATTATAACATAAGTGTTGTTTCGATGGAGTTTCAGATGATTTCATTGTGTCTGTGTCTTAAATCAAATATCCGTACATTTCTGGACTTCAGCAAACCTATAAGGAAAAATCCAATAAATTATTATTTATTGATTGAAACACAATTAATAAAGATCCAGTTTTGTCCATCAGAATAAAACAGATTATAAAATAAAAGTATCTGATGGGTGGTTCTCACCCTTCGTGTTCGCTGCATTTCATATTAACGTCCAATTAATGATGATGAATGATTGGTTAATCTAATAATCTCATTGGATGCAAATGTTTATGCATCACCACTGACTTCACAGTGACGATTTTTCCTGGGATTCCTGGGAATCAGCTTTACATTGTCTTTCTAATATTTGCAGACATATCTTGGAAAATGCGTATTTCAGACCTTATATTTTGTAATTTCTACAAATACAAGGCACTGTTCCATCTAAGTTTGCTGTCAGGGAATCTTTTATAATTTAAATCAGGGCTGTAATAAGCTAGATAGATAGATAGATAGATAGATAGATAGATAGATAGATAGATAGATAGATAGATAGATAGATAGATAGATAGATAGATAGATAGATAGATAGATAGATAGATAGATAGATAGATAGATAGATAGATAGATAGATAGATAGATAGATAGATAGATAGATAGATTACTTTATTCATCCCCGAAGGGAAATTAAGTCGTCATAGCAGCCGGTATATTTGAATACAATAAAATACAATAGAATAGAATAAAATAAAAAATATTGAGGTAGAAAGAATAAAAAACAGAAGCACAAGATAAAATAAATAAAATAGGTAGATAAGGTGCAGTGGCAAGATGATGTTAATAGTACTGATGATATGATGGTAATGTTATTGTTAGACAGTATATAAGAATAGTACAGTATATATAGAATATAATATAACATAATATATATTTATATATGATAGTAATTATACCAATATAAAAGCAGTATATAGTAATAGTAATATAGAGCTATTACTGTTATTACTGTGCGCCATTAATGAAGTAAGCTACATATCCATATCCTGAATTGTAAATTACAGGGATCCGAGTTAAATGTGTGAAAGAGAAATGTAAAAGTAGAAAAAATCCAAAAGCATCATGAAAAGGCTGCAAAGATCACAACAGTGTGGAGAACCAGGAAGTGGATTCTTTGTTTAACTCTCATCTCCCCCCCCCCCCCCCCTCTGGTGTTTTCCTCGTGCCGAGTCTTTGCTGAGTTTTTGTCACGTGTCTGATATTTCGTTGTGTTCCTGTTTGTCTGCGCTCCGTGCTTCTCCTGTCTGTTGTGTGTAACCCTTCCTGTCTCCCATGTCATCTCCACACTTCTGACGCTCTCCCCCTTTGCTTCCAGGAAGAGATGGGACCTTGACTTATCAAGCTCTCCCTGTTTGGTCAATCCAGGTCGATTGTCACCAAGTTTCTGTAACCAGGAGCCGTTCTCTCTGGTCCTGTGTGTTGGTGAATGTGTGTGTGTGGTGGTTGGTGGGATGTTGAGTTCCTGGGACCAGTGGCTCTGTATGTCATCAGTGCTGAGACTGATACATACGTCGCTGCAGAGGCATATTCCATTTAAGCTGCTGGGGTTCCACAGCTCGTGTTTTCACCTCAATCCCTCAGTCTGCACAGTGAATTGTCTCAGGACACTGAGGTCACTGGGGCTTGAGCTTTAGTGGTCAAACAACCCGACTGTCCAGAGAAGGAAGGAGAGCCGATCGCCTCCTCGGCACAGGAGGCGACGCCTGGACAGGAAGTGACGGACAGGCTGCACTCGTAGAGTCACAATTACTGAGCTTTTCTGACCAGTAATCGATATTTCACACATTCATAACAGTTTTTGAACTTAGTAAGCCGGCCTGTGGCGCAGATTTAGAAATAAATCGACCACATCAGGACGCCTCCACCAGTCAACTCACCAACCTGTATTCAAATCTGTCAACTGTTAAAACGTGTTCGTTTATCCTTTAAGAGAAGATGAGTCAAAGTATTTATTTCGGAAAGCAATGAACAGGTTACAGCAAAGCAATGGGCTTCCAGTACACTAGTTGTATCAGAGCGCCACGAACATCCGACGCCTGTCTATTTAATAGCAGTCGATCTTCGTTCCTCCTCCTCGGAAGTGCGCAGGCGTAATCCATCCTCCTGGCTTTTGGAATAAGAAAGTAGAACAGGGACACTCCCAATGACGTTCCTACTACTCTGATAGTTGCTAGCCAACTCTATCCTGATTTCGTCTCCTAACCTAGCCTTGAGTAGAAAATGTCCTGCTCCTTGCCAAATGAGCCATAACAAACTCTCTCTAGACTCTCCTATCAGGACAGCTGTGAGACTGACCATCGTTGTGACGCACACACATTACTAGCAAATTCCAAATATTAAATATGATAAGAGAAAGGTTTAAAATAATGATTTGTATAAGGTTTTATACCTGACTCAAACCGCTCCTTACCTCCCCTCCCGCCTTTATTGCAAAGAGTGTTGCAAAGAGTGAGTGCCATTGTAATTGGAGAAAATATTATTGTGTTTCTGCTTCATCAAAAAACATGTGAGAAATGCAAGTGAAAGATTCATTATTAACACTAAGCAGCAACAGTTATTAAAATCATTTGTATGAAGCATAATATTTAGCCAAAACTGTTTCTATCTTTATTGTTAAGAGTTCAGTCAGACACAGACTATAGTTAAAAGTTTGAAATCCCAACACAACTGGTTAAACTGTAAGAACCAAAGTGCAGCGTGACGAGCCTCCTGTCCAGCTGATCAGCCTCGTGTGTCTGACGAGGTTTGGACCTGATTCGGTTTCTGAACAGGCCTCCATCCATCAGCGCTCAGCATCCGGCCTTTAGCCTCCCGGCTGTGGGGGGGGCATGACACAAGCTGTAGTGGTCATGAGGACTCCACTACCCAGGACCCCCTGGGAGCCACGCTGCCTGACCTCCGACCTGTCAGATGGAAGCACACGTTGCTTTTTAACACAACTGGTTCAGGATCAGATGTGTTCTTCCCACAAAAAAAGTCATATTACTCAAAAGATTGTTAAGCAGTGATTTTTGAGTAAATGTCTTTTTACCTTTGTGTTTCATGAGTGTGGTATTTCGGTCCATGACCTGTGATTTAAGAGCAGTTGTACCTTTAACGCCAAAGGTAGAAGTTCCCCTCCGACACAGATCTGAGATCAGCCGTCTCTCCTCCAACTCCAGTCCAAAAAACAACGACTTTGTAAAGTGTCTCTTTAAACACGAGTCGGAGGAGGTCAGCAGATCCCGGATCAGTGGTCCGCCAGGGAACTTTACCTTGGCTCCCCACAGCCATGTCCTTGCCGATGGCGCCCCCATGTGGGTGCATGCTGCGAGTGCATCCTGTGTTTGTGTCCTGTGTCCGCCCCCTGTGTGCCTGATGCCAGCCTGCAGGCCATGTCGTGTATCTCACACAGAACCGAACGCCATTAATGTTTCAGCGCATGGAGCCGCCCCCTGAGGGAGGGGGCACGGAGGGCCAGGGGGGGCAGGGCGTGGACGGCCCCCCCAGCACCCAGCCCGACAACATCAACAGCATGTGAGTGCCCCTGTGGGGGGACCGGGGGGGGCACATGTACTGTTCTGACATAGAACAACACATGGACACACACATTTATATCCTGTATACATGTTAATGCTCTATATATAAATATACTCTGTCTACATACAGGCATTATATTTTAAATGTTGGCTCCTTCATCAGGTGATGAGGGAGGAGCCATGTGTGTTGGTGGTAAACTAACAATAATAATAAGTAGGGCTGGGCAAGTTAACTCGTTTTAATCGAGTTAACTCAAGTGATGAGTTAACTCGATTGTTTATCCGCCAATTATTTTCTTTTTTCCTGTTCTGCAGCAGTCAGCAACAGACTTTCACAAAATAAAAGCCTGACTTTCACAATAAAACAATAAATAATCAAACCTGAGTTAATGCGAGATAAAATAATTAATCGAGTTAACTCATCACTTGAGTTAACTCGATTAAAACGAGTTAACTTGCCCAGCCCTAGTAATAAGCTCTAGTCATTGAGCATCTTTCAAAACACAGTAACAACGTGCTTTGCGAATCGAAAATCAAAAATCAAAAGCAAAAGGAAGCAACTTCAAGATCACACAGCGTTAGAGTAGAAATCCAAAAATAAAAAGTGTTACAGAGGAGAAAAGAGTCAACAGAAGATAAAGTCAAATTAGTTTGAGATTTAAATCGTCAGTATAATCAGGAGGATGAAAAAACAGATCTATGAATGTGTGTCCTTAAGAGAGAAGGACTTTGTGCTTATTTATTAGCGTCTTTGTAACAACACAAATTGTCACATATTCAACAATTGACTGCAAAACGATTCACAGACTATTCAGGAAACTGTCTCCTGGTTTGTAATTCACCGACTTGTGTGTGATTGTGTGTGATTGTGTGTGTTGATGCCAGACCTCCAGAGGGTTGCATCCCCGAGAGCCAGTCGTGGGTGTCGGACAAAGGCCAGGAAACGTTCCAGAAGCCGGACAACTGGAGCCCGGACAGGCCGTACCCCGACGATCTCCACGACAACCGGCACAACCCGCAGGTAGGATGTGGTCGCGATGCGTCCGAGCGGCGGTGACAGTCCATCCTCAATCACAGCTGAACCGTCATGTGACCGAGCGCTGGTCGACGAAAAGCATTTTAATTACAGGTGTCAAGATGCATCGGTAAAAATCTGTCTACGAAAAGAAATAAAGACAAATTGAAGACAGAGTGGAAAGTTAAATCCTCTGATTTTATTCGTCTAATTCAGGTGAATATTTATATTTTTGGGATTCGTATCTTACCTCAGAGGAAGCCGGATGAACGAGGATCAGTCAGAATCCATCGTGTTTTCGAAATTGAAGTCTTTCCTGATAAAAACACAAGAGCTGTTTGTCCTGAATCCACAAACCTCTCATGAACGACTGGTATCTGAAGATCTGGACGTGGTTGTTGCTCCAGCGGAGACGACTCTGTCCTCTCAGCTCTTTGTTCATGTTTCTCTCTTCATCCTTCTGCTCAGAGACGTCTCCTGTTTACAGTCGTCCCATCTTCCCTTTCCTTGATGGTTTTTCTTTTTTTCCTCCTGGAGTTGGTGGATGTGTTTTATGACGTGCACCTTTTCCTCCTCACTGACCCTTACCTTCACTTGTCTGTTGGGACGTCCCTTCTGCACCAGCACCTCCTCTCTCACTTTAACCACAAAGTACGAAATGGATTTGGAAAGAAAAGGCAGAGATCTGAGACACTTCCCTTCCTCCAGTCTCCAGAGAAGAACGTTTTATTTCTGCAGTGGTCAGAGTTACACACTGATCTAATACCTCAGTCGTTTGTAAAACCAAAACACAGGTTGCAACCATTGATGTGAATAAAGATGGAAGACTCCACTTCCTCCCATGACCCAGAAATTAAGCCAAAATATCCCGAAGCTAACGCTGAATCAGTCAATCATGACCTTTACCTGTTCAAATAACCACTAAAAAACAAACTCACCAGAACCATGACAGAAACCATCTTTGCCTTGGCCCATGTCTCACCTGCTAACATGGAGAAGGCAGGGTTATCGACCTGTACTGCGGGCGGCCACTAGGGGGCGAGCAAGGCACTTTGGCTCCACTCTCAGGGAGCCGTCATGTCGTCCATCTTTATTGAAGTTTATAGTTGCAACAGTTACTTTAAGTTGCCTAAGTCCAACGAACTACAATAAACTTTGGTCAGCGAGCCCCTCCCCCTGTGTGAGTCCCCTCCCCCTCACAGACAGCGGTCACGCCCCCTCTCGTTGTGTTTTGCAGACGGTAGAGATGAGGGAGATGGGGCGCTATCACCCAGTGGATGGGCATGGGCGGACCCTCTCCATGCCCCGCCTCTCGGCAGACAACCAAGTGAGCACCTTCATCCCTCCATCCTCACCTTCACCTCCACCCATTAGCACCGTATAGAATATCATTGTCCATTATCGTGAGGAAGTGAATTGGAAAAGTGTCTCCTTGCATCAGTGAAAACTAAAACTTGTATCTCAAACCGATGAAGCTTTATTCACAAACACACAGATTATCTTTTCTTTCTGAAACAGTAAAAGACAAAATACAGGAAACATATATTTCACATCACAATTACAGTTAACAAACCATCAACGCTTTAGTTGAATTAAATTGTAGAATCCTTTGTCTTTGATTTAATGGTAACAACTCATATTCATGAATGTATGAATTAGTTCTTTGTGCTAATTCTTTATTCTGCTTTATTTCAAGATAACATTTATATTTCTAATCTATCTTAGTGTTACGGATCAGATATATTATTATTCATACTTTACAATAAATACATGTTTTTATTTACTCAAATTTTCTGTAGATTCAAAGATTTTGTTGTTAATTTCTCTGAATGGGAAACAAGCGTTAGGATGCAACACAACAGGACTTTGATCAAAATCACTTCCTCCGTCGGGTCCCTCTGTTTGTCTTCCTCCCTCCTCCTCTTCCTCCATCTCCCACCCCTCACCCCTCCCTCAACCTCACCCTCCACTCCTCCACTCCTCCACTCCTCCACTCCTCCACTCCTCCACTCCTTCACTCCTCCACTCCTCCACCCTCCGCTCTGAGACATATCAGAACAGCGGAGCGTCATGCTGACGTTAGAGCAGCGTGTACGAGAGGCTGGATGAAGTGTCCTAGATATGTATGTAAATATATATCTAGAAGACCTGAATGTGTAGAATATTTTCCAAACCTGATCCATCTCCATTAAATCCTTGGTGTGTCTGTCTTGTGTAAACTGTGGCCAGAGTTAACGGGACAGGATCACGGACTCTGCAGCGCCTCAATCCAATCAGATAAAATCACACAGTGTCCAAATCACACAACTTCATATCTGTGGTGACAGGTTCATAAACAACAGATGATTGGTTTGATCCAAGAAGTCAAAGGTCGAACTTAAAGCAACACAATACAACTTTTACTGAGCAACAGCGCCCTCTGCAGCGAACACACGGTTCTGTTGGGCACTTTGCAATTAACCAACTATATTACCCATGATCCTCTGCTTCCTGATCCAGAAGAGTTGCTGATGTAACAAATCCACCAAACTCTGTTTAGAATTCTTAATAATTAATACGTTTCCTGATGAATATGGGAGATAAACTCTGTCTTTTTAACGGATCTACAGTTCAGCTTCACAAAAAGTTGCATAGTGTTGCTGTGTAAAAGAGGCGATGCAGCTTTTTAAAACTATAAAGTTAAAGATTCATGTTTAAATTGAGCTGCACATCAAACAAATTCAGTGAGAAGAAGAAAATGAGTGATTAGGGTTGACAAATTCCGGGAATATTCAAAGTTGAAAACTTTCCATGGGAATTAACGGGAATTAACAGGAATAAACTGGAAATGTTGTGGGTAATTTATACTAACTGTATTTACCTTGTCATATACAGACATAAATATAAACATTTTGTTGTGTCATAGGCTGATTTGAGCCCTGAGGAAACTTTGGGCACTTGACTATATGCTTCTGCATCGTTGTGTCATTCTTAACATAGGTCTTTGCACAGTATTTGCAAATGTACACAGCCTTTCCTTCTACATTGGATGAGGTGAAATGTCTCCACACATGAGAGAGTGCACGTGGCATTGTTCTGTAGAATAAGATGAGAAAAAAGTTTGTAAAAAAACACTAATGAAATGCCAGAGATATAAATAGTTAGTCAAACAATTGGAATCGTCTGTAAACATATTATACAATTGAAGGATAAATGAATGGAAATAGGCTAGATGAACAGATGAACAATCCTCAATCAGCATGATAATATATTTTCCCCAGTAATATCATGGAAACTTACCTGACTAGTCCTTCACTCTACAGCAGGCCTCAGTAGCCCTGCTGTAGAGTGAAGCATGCTGGGAGTTATCTGTGCATGTGATGGAAGAATGCACAGTGGAGGGTTGAAACTCAACGTTCCATACATCTTTAAAATAGAGTTTTGAATGATGTTTTTATTGCTCAGCGTGTAATTTGCATATTATTTTTTTTTTCAAAATTCCCAAAATTCCCTAGCTTAATATTCCAGTGGAAAGTTTCCAGAAAGTTTCCGGAAATTTACCAGAAACTTTCCGCCCCATTGCAACCCTAGTTGTGATTACTAACAACTTTGGGTTCAATGCTTCTAACAAACATTCATATTTAGTTTTCACAGTAAAACCCCATGTTTAAAAAAGGGATCATGTGATCACACAGGATAGAGTCTAATAAAGGATGTTTTGATTATGTTGCTGGTTATTAAACGTGTGGTTCTCTCCATCGCTTCAACCTCCACTTCCTCTTGAATCACGAGTCCCGTATGTTTCTCTGAGCATTTGTCACGAAAACGAAAGAAGCAGGAGCTGGAATCTACTTTTCAAAAACGCTCAAAGTATTTCCAAATATTTCCAGCGCAGAGGATTTATGTATCCTGTCACTCTGAGGCCTCTGGCTGCAGTTTCACACGCTCACACATGCCCCGCCCCCCCGCCCGCCATGCCACTTCACCCACGTTGCTCTCACTTTGGTCTGTTGGTTCCTGCTGAAGTGTTTTTCTGTTTGAGCGATAAACCGGAGGAGGAGAGAGAATTATTGAGGCTCGCTAATACTTTGTGCTTGTGAAATAACATTGCAGTTGTGCATCATCATCAAAAAAATAGTTTTGTAGCTGTAGAAGTATCGTGTGTGTGTGTAATTTTTATATTTGTACAAATCAGTACGATTCCCATTCACTAACCATTAATTCTCTCATTAATAACGTGCTGCAGCAGTTTTGCCCCAATTTGGACAGTGGGGATGAAATACACAAATCTACAAAATATTGCAACAGATACAAAACTTTGTCACACACTCACAAAAAGTGACACACTGACCTTTTTTCACAAGCACCAAATATTATTGAACGTAGTTTGATTCCCTAAATATTTATACTGAGGACGGTGGTTTTTTGACAGAAGCAGAACTTTGAGGAGTGAAGAGTCTGTTTTTCATCTTAATTTATGATTTTAAGTCCCTGACACATTTAAGAGTGATTGGATTAAATGATTATTGGAACATTATTTATATTTGTAGTAACTTTTAGTCTAATTAGTGTTGATCATTCGTACTATTGTAAAACTAATCATCTGGACTGCAGAGCAAACACAACAGAAATACTTCAGATTGAGTTTCATCTCCAATTAACACAATTAGGACGTAACTCCACATGATAAAAGGCAGAGGTGTGTGTGTGTGTGTCTGTGTGTGAACAGTATAAATGTGTGTCTAGACACTGTAACTTATTGTCTTCTAACACTGCTCTGCTTTACAGAGAGTTCATGCTGTCTCGGTAAGTGTGCGTGTGATTGTGTGTGTGTGTGTGTGTGATTGTGTGTGTGTGTGTGTGTGTGTGGACGCAGACGCATCTTGTCCTCTGTCCTCTCTCGCTCACTGGCACCTCGCTCTTATTTGTGTGCTCTGTTCTTCTTCTGCAAATTAACTGGGTTCTCTCTTTCTCCTCTTTCTGTCCCTCCTTTATTTCACATCCTTTTTTTTACCTTTCCTCAATCTGTATTCATCCCACCTTCATTTTCCCTCCCTCCTTACCTGTCCCACATCTCCTTCATCCTTCTCCTCTCTCTCTCTGCCTTGATTTTCTTTTGGTCCTGGCGGCTACGCTCTGTCGGGCCTTTGCTCTGTGTGTGTGTGTGTGTGTGTGTGTGTGTGTGTGTGTGTGTGTGTGTGTGTGTGTGTGTGTGTGTGTGTGTGTGTGTGTGTGTGTGTGTGTGTGCCTGTGTGTGTGCGCTACACTGCTCTGCTCTACGTATCATCTCTGTGTTTGCCTGCTCTGCAGCGGAGGAGACACAGGCCCCGTGGAAATAACCTCAGTGTATGTACCTCCCTCTTTCTCTCAACCTCTCTCTCTCTCTCTCTCTCTCTCTCTCTCTCTCTCTCTCTCTCTCTCTCTCTCTCTCTCTCTCTCTCTCTCTGCAGCAGAACTGTCTCTGTTCAGATCTACTTTGATCATCTCTCCGTCTTTTCTGTCTCTCCATCCTTTCTTTGAGCTGTCCCAGCCTCTCTCTCTCTCTCTCTCTCTCTCTCTCTCTCTCTCTCTCTCTCTCTCGTGTCTGCTCGTGTTGAGGTCACTCTGCTCCTCCATTGTTGGTTCTCTGTGATGAGTTTCCCTGGAGATCTGCTTGTACGCAATGTGCGTGCGTGTGTGCTTGTGTGAGTGTGCGTGCGTGTGACGTGTGTGTGTTTGTTCCTCTCCGTGCGTCACGTGTGTGTTTCTTCCTGCTGCATCGCTGCAGACTGGCTCAACAGTATATGACAAAAGCATGAACTGGCCTGATATGCAACTGTTGGTCTCTGGCAGCGTGCCGGCATGTCGTCAGTCCTGCATGTGATGGAGAGGGGGGGTGGGGGGGGGGGTGCTCTACAGTGGAGTGAAAGTTGTTCATCAGAGGCGATGAAGTGGAGCTCTCATACATCGTCATCTGTAGCCGTCGTGTCTGTCTCTAGTCAGATGACGCCATTGTTTTTAACTTTTCCTCTTTCTTTTTATAAATAATAAAGAAATATCCTGAGGTACAGGAACAGAGGGATAAACAATGAAAGACAAGTTTATAGTAACTCATATCTCCACCAAGGACCGAGAGTCTCCTTATGAAACCACATTTACCTTCGCTACATCCAGACTTTTATTTTTCTCATCAAGATCCATATATTATAACCTGAAAAATCAATGAAATTCTTCAAGAAATTGAAAAAACTAAAATACCAGATCCATCCCCTGTTCCGGATCCACAGCAAACTTTTGATGGGTTCGTTCCTGATCCAAACTGCATCCTTACAACAAGTTTTGTGGTAATCCGCCCACGTGGTTTTTGTGTAATCTTGCACAAACACAAACAAATATACCAACAAACAAACAGACAGGCCTTGGCCGAGGTAAAACAAAAAGAGAAGCTTTAACCATCGATTACTTTCATTAGGGTTTGATCTGCAAGATATTTAATCAACTTTTAATCTCAAGATTTTTCAGACTCATGTCTCGTGCTTGAACCAAGTTTTCGTATAAATCAGTTCATGTTTAGTTTTAGTGCGAATATTCTTCTTCTTCTTCTTCTTCTTTAAGTTTTAAACAAACAGGGGTCACAACCCAGTTATCAGGGAGTTGATTGTCGACGTAAATGTTTCATTCCAAAACAGACATCCAGAGAATGTGTCACATCATTTTAAAGTGTGTGTGTGTGTGTGTCTGTGTGTGTGTGTGTGTAGACGTGTGATAACCTGCAGTACACTGTGCTGCCACCTACAGGACATGCATGGCTTGTGTGCAGACTGCTGGGTGTGTGTAGTGCTGATCCTCTTCAGGATGGGAACTCCTCTTTGTGTTCGTCTGTGTTCGGCCGGCTGCCTGCAGACTGACGATGTGTGCTCGGTCGTCAGGGCGACATGAAGCTTTCAGTGGGGGGGGGGGGGGGACTCACCGGGTCAGAAGAGTCCGACCTGAACCCAGAAGGAAAATCACAAAAGACTGGTTCCAGAACGCAGCATGTAGACTTTAACTGGAGAGAGTTACCTGACCTGTTAACGTATTCCTTCATGAAAAAGGTTATAAAGCCAAGAATAGAACATCTCTCTTCTCTCGAACTCTCTCTCCATCACGTCAGGCCTTTTTTAAACGGGCTGATACTGTAAGATATTAACATGCAAACCATCCTTGTGTTAAAATCCTACAACTTCCCAACAATTTAGAGGAATATAATCTGTAGGATGTTCCTGTCGGGTTCTTGCAGAGCTCCTTGACCAGAATCCAAGGTCGTGTAATGTCAGTTTGCCTCATCTGCTCGGACGCCATGTTTGATTCATGTCACACTCTGTGTTGGGGAACAGATATGGATCCAATGCGAGTCATCTTCAGACGAACGTGTATATCTCAATATCTAAATCACTTCAAGTGGAACGTTGATTATAGAGACTTATCAGCTTTTGCAAGATCGTCTACCGATATGTTCTGTGAGTTGTTATTAAACTTTCAATCTTTCCAAACTGGGTGTGACCTGAATGAATCACGGCTGCCACCTGGAGAAGGTCCAGCTGTGCATGTGAGGCCTGGTTCCTCCAGCCTTCCTCCATGCTTGCTCTGTGTCTCTCTGCCTGTCAGCTCCCTGGTGATTTCCGTCTGTTTCATTACCTCCATGTTCCGGTGGAGGAGCATGTGCTCGTTGATGGGTTAGCGGTCAGGGAACTCAGAAACCATTAGAGTGTCTCGTTTCAGATCAGAGCCAGAACAACACGCAACCTGAATATGAATTGTCAGAGTGTGGTTCACCACCGAGTCATTTGATAGACGAACATGAGACAGGAGCTGGTTTTTAAACCAGAAGCAGCTTAAAGTCAGTGAAGTGTGAAGAGAACAGACTTGGATTCATTAAATCTCACCTCCTTTCTCCTCTCTCTCTCTTTCTCTCCCCCACTACTTTTTTTTATCTCTTTTCTCCTCATCACCTCACTTCCTCTCCTCCCTTTTGGTTCTCCCCTCTCTCCTCCGTCCTCACAGACCATCACCGACACCAGCCCGATGCGGCGCTCCACCTCCAGCCTGGTCCACGGGCGCACGGGCCGGGGGGTGAGGCTGGACGACTACTCCCTGGACCGGGTGGTGTCCGAGGAGGCGCGGCACGGAGGAGGACGCCGGCACAGGGAGCGGAGTCACCGGGCGTCACAGCGCTCGCTGACCAGATACACGGACGCAGACACGGGTGAGGAACTCATCACGACTCCTGCACAGATCAGTGGTTTCAGCTGCTGCGGGTCGGTCCGTCTGACCGTTGGTTGGGAAGTTGAGGTTTTCCACTGGTTTAACATTTAAAGACAAGGTCCCTTAAATAGAAAAGACTAATACAAGTCTTAATTTGTGAATGTAAAACCAGGTAATGACATGATGTCCGTCTCTGTAGCACGTACAAAGACCCCAAAAACTTACGATGGCGCTCAGTGCAGACCTTCGCCAACTGTCTCTTAAATTCCATCAAGCTCAACACTCATAGATATCAGTTCCATTATTATGCCTGATTAGTGTCACCAAGATTCCCAGAGAAATCAACGAAAAAGCTGAAAAATGCTCTTTCCTGCAAATTCCTCCGTCCGCCCCTTGATCCAGGGTTAGGGTTAAGGCCGATTTATGCTACTCCGTTTTGACGGACACGGACAGATAGGACCGCCCTCTCCGCCGTGGAAAGCCCTCTCCGAGCTTTTCGTGCACCTGATTTTTCTAACTGTCCGAGTTTATTTCGGATAGCCTACGGACAGCCCTTGGCTGTGATTGGTCCACTAACGACATCATTTCCGTACAACGTCATTTAGGTATGACGTCATTTCCAAACACACCTACGATTCTACGATTAATGTGACGTGTGTGTTAAGCCAGCGGAGTTGTCCGGCTGACGGTGGCTCGTTAGAGCACTGACGGCATGTGTGCACGGTCACAGACGGTTATAACGAGCTTTCATAACGGCACTAGCGGGCTAGCCACCATGCTAACTGCGGTGGTAACAGTGCAAAAACCCGCTGTCACAACTTTAATTCCACTTCTTTAATGACACTGTTTCTATAATACCGCCAGGTTAGAAGCAAACACTGGGTAGTAGTTAGTATCGGGAGTCCCTGCTGACTGTGTGTGGAAGCTGGAGTTGAAGCTAGCTGGGGGGGAAGCTAGCTAGCTCCGTGTAGCTTCAAGCTGTGGAATTAGCAACACAGTTCGGAAACAAGACCGGGGAACCGCTGCGCTAAGAAACGATTACATCACCATTTTGGTGTCATTTTATTTCATTTAGTTTCCATCGTAGCCTACACTGTGTGTGAGGAAAGTGGGCAGTAGGTAAATAAACAGCGTGGACTTCTTCTGATTACTCGTGAGGTAGGCTTCTCCTAGCTTGTCTTCCGTTGCGCCACCTACTGTTCTGGCTGAGAATTGTTTTCAGCACGTAGAACTATAAATGAAAAAGTGTCCGTCCGATCCGTCCGTTCGTCCGTCCGTAACGGATTCAGAGTAGCATACTGGACCCTTTAGGGTTAGGGTTCTTCCTTAACCTGGATTATGATGCATTAGCAGCAGCATCGTTAGTAGCAGATTGATTTAAAATCTCACCATGTGGATCCTTCCCGGCCCAACATCACACCAGAGGATGTGGCCCCTGAACTGAGACACAGCAAATAATGTTTTTAGTACTTACACGAAACATTTGTGATAAGTCGAGTATTTTATGAACAAGACAAGAGTTTCCCTTCCAGCTGCTTCCAGGGAGAGTTGGTCCTTCTTCCAGTTCCTCGGTTCTCTCTCTCTCTACGTGTTCCCGTTAAATTCTAAACTAGCGTGTGACAGAGCGTAGACTGATAGCAAATGATTTTCCTTAAAGAAATCAGAGAAGTTGTTCCATCTGGAAATAATGAAGACACATGTACCGCACAGCAGCATTATGCATCAGAGCTCTGTGGGGGGGGGGGACTCAGCCGCAGTCATTGAGGCAAATAAGCAAAATCGCTGTTGTTCATGGAGGTGGGAGGCAGCAGGCTCGACTCCGTGGCTCGACTTCTTCGTCTCCACATTTCATGCAAGTCTTGGCACAAAGACGTCCTTGAAAAGAACATTGTTCACTTCATCCCTCGTTTGGAGAACAAATTGGATTCTTCAGCTGTAAAACTAATCCAACAAGTTAGACTCTAAATCCCCTTTATAATTGGAGAGCGCTCTAATCTGATGGATCCTCTGCTTCCCAGCCTCAGTCGCTTTATAAATTACTTTTCCTTGTTCCACCTTCAGGTTTTGCTTGGTTTTACCATTGTAGAAATTGTCTTTTCAATTTAATATAACTTCCTATTGATTCTGCTACATGTCAGGACTCTAACCCCATAGATTCCCATGAGCCGGAGTGAGGCAGAAACACGAACACTTGGTCCAATGACGTCAAACAATGTGCGTTAGGTACCCAAGAAATATGAGACCGATTGGCCAGATGGTGGCGCTGTAATCAAGAAGAAAAAATCAAGTTTTAATTATCTGCTTGGGTTTGTTAAAACGTGTTCGTTTATCCTTTAAGAGAAGATGAGCCAAACTCAGTTTGCTCAAAGTATTTATTTAGAAAGCAATGAACAGGTTACAGCAAAGCAATGGGCTTCCAGTACACTAGTTGTATCAGAGCGCCCTGAACATCCGGGGCCTGTCTATTTTATAACAGTAGATCTTCGTTCCTCCTCGGAAGTGCGCAGGCATAATCCATCCTCCTGGCTTTTGGAATACGGAAGTGAACAGGAGACACTCCCAATGATGCTATAGTTGCTCGGCAACCTGTTCACGTCATGAAAGGCCTTGAACCAGCAGATGCAATGTCGGCCAAAGGTGTTTACAATAGGAGAAAAGATTATTATGTTTTCTGCTTCAGCAACACAATCCTGACTGTAAACATTTGGATCCTCGAAACCAAAGCAACATACAAAATTAAGTCAACAACGTCACTCTGTCTGACCTCCTATCAAGACAGCTGTGAGACTGACCATCGTTGTGACGCACACATAATTCTAGCTAGTTTCAAGGTTGAACATTCTGAGAATCTAAAGATTATTGCTAATAATCTGTATGAAGGCCTAATATCTAACTAATACTGTCTCTAGCTTTATTTGGTTAAGAGTTCAATCAGACACAGACTATTACTAAATTGGAAATCCCAACAGGTTGCACCATAAGTCCATTGACTTGGAATTGGAGTCAAACTCAATGTGATCTACACAAGAGTTCTCTTGGACCTGACAAATCCACCATGATGGATTTTTGCCATTGTTATGTTGCCAGCACCAA
>NC_083637.1:2726640-2826640 GCF_963576545.1 Limanda limanda | reverse complement strand
TTGCTTCTTTAGGTTTACAAAAGAAGTTCTCCTCTTTCAATCTCTCTCTCTCTCATTTGAGGCGTAGCTTTCGGGTCCGTTTTGCCCGAAACAGGCTTCGACAGTCGGCTAATTTCTTTGTCTGCCGATACGTTTGTGCGACCTTTGAAACGACAGGAAACGCTTCAGGATCACGTTAAAGTTTCCTGTTGCTCCTGAGAAACCCGAGGGAGAGAGAGTGGAGAGAGGCGGACTTCTACCACACTTGATTTATTATTGTTAATGATGATAGTCTTATGAATAATGATATCAATGTCAATGCAAAATGACGATGACAATGATGATGATGATGATTGACTGATTGATAGAACTGTAGATTTGTTGTCATGTTACCTGGAGTTCAAGTTGGCTATGCTACGTCCATCTTGTTTACATCCTTTATGTTTTTATTCCCCTGTTCGATAACGTTGAGCCGGCTCCTGACGCCTTCACGGAACAACTCGGGGGCGATGACGGCTTGGGGAGCATCTCACTTTGCAGCGTTGCGTGTTGTAACGCAACTCTTTCTGCAGACCGGTTGGGGGGGGGAGGGAGACCCGGGGGAGTTTCTCTGTTCCTGACCTGCAATGATCGGTGGGGGTCAGAACTGTTGTCAAGGCAACCCAAAGATCAAGAATCCATGTTCAGAGCCAGGGGGTATTTCAGTCTGTTGACCATGAAGAAGCCTCTGCTCTCTCCTCTGCAGAGGATTGAGTCTGGTTCTCGTGACGTTAGAGTTTCACTCGAGGTTCAATTCTTCCGCTTGCTGCCAAAAAACTACAAATCCCTGTTTGGTTCTGTAGTTTCGAACAAAAAATCGGTTGCCAGCAGTGACAGCACAGTATTGGTGGAACAGTGTTGGTGTGAGTATTAGGTGGTGGTGTTTTTGTTTTTGCCACCAGGGTGCAGTTAACAGCACACATTCCCCACCCTGCCCCCCCCCCCCCCCCCCCCCTCTACAGGACAGCCTCCAGGCCACATCCTCCTTTCTAGACCTTCTCTTATATCTCATCCAGGTGAGATATACAGACACAAGGACACGTAGGATGTAGCCTGGGAAATGCCATATCTGTCCGTGTGTAGGTCCGTCCCTCTGTCTGCCTGACTGTGCCAATGCTGACCCCTCCCCCCCCCCCCTCCAGCCCCTACTCTCAGGTCTGGATAACCAGAGAACAGTCACCAAATCACCGATCCAATCATGTGAGGTTGTAGCGAAGCTGACACCTCCTCTGCCAAAACCCACTTCAGTATCCACCAACCTCTCTTTCCTCATTTGCCTTTTTCTTTTTCTGTCCTTTTACTTTAACTTCCGTTCTTTCCGTACTTGCCGGAGAGAGACACTGAGGACGCTCGAGGCTTCACGGGACAGAAACACCCGGAAGTGATGGTTTCATCCTCGTTTTTAATGAGGGAGAACAATTATTTATTGACTATTCAATAACTCTTGGACAAGATGATAAAATAGAGATGATATAGATGATAACCCTACAGATGAATCTAGATATTATACCGTAGATGTAGTTATAGATAACAGACAGAGAATAAATAGAGTTTCAGATATTTATTTATTTTGCACACCGTTCACGCTCACGGCACGGTCTACGGTTCAGCTTCTCTTTTAACCTCGCGCTGTCGTTCTTCGCAGTCGGAGACGCCGGTTAACGAACCCCAGTTCACAAGTTTTGACTCTATGCAGACCTCATAATGATCCTCATCGTGTTATTTCGGAGGAGAAACTGCGACGCTGTGGTACTGTAATACGGATTAATGAAGCCGGAGCGCGCGGATCTGAGAAAATGTGAAGATGGACGCCACTTTTGCACACGTCACTCGACATCACACCCACAATGACCCTCTTGTCTTTCATGGGCCTCTGTCGCTGTCTTTTTCCCCCCCGTCTTCCGGCCGATTCCTTTTCCCTCCCCCCCATCTCTCTCTCCTCTCCCGAAATGTGTCGCCTCCACGCCAACTGGTCGAGCAAAGCGTAGTGATGATGGGGAACGGGGATCTGTTTTTGCTGATTGTCTATATATCAAGGTGTCGAGGGGCACGAACCTGAACCCCCTCCGCTCGGACCTTCCTTCTAGGAGGTTACGGCATTTGGGAAAGCTTCCCCAGAACCCCCCCCCCTACAGAGCCACAGTGCCTTCTGTATCAGAGTCACATTCGTCACCCCCCCCCCCCAAGCTCCTCACCCAAAGTCACTCCCGTCCGCCACCTCCTCACCCTCTGTAGTAGATGAGATCAACCACACTACGCCTTAAAAGTCGAGTCCCCGCGGCTCCCGTGCTAGCATAGAAACTGGGAGAGCGGTGAAGTGAGACTGGGCCGCGGTGAGGAACAAGCCAAGAGTCCAAATGTGACAAAGGGACAAATCAGGACTTTGGACTCAGTCGCTAAAAATTTGTTAAAAACATTCAAAGACTTTTGCAAAGTTTGCCAGTTAATCAAAAGAGTCTCGCGTTTTTTGACTTGAAAGACTCAACTGGTCATTGTTACCCTCTTGGCTTCACCTCGCTGTCAGGCTAGGCACAAGGGCGCCATTTTGTGTCCATCCCAGAGATGTCCTAGGTCCAGTTTCAGGCGGTGTAGTGAGAGGTTTACAGAGGTGCTTACTTCTCAGGTCCCTCTAGAGTTAGGTAGCTAGATAGTTAGACCATGTGGGGAAAGAGTCGGCTACGAAACCAGCAGGATTGAGTTATTGTATGGTTTTACCTGGCATTGCGTCAGACATGTTGAGCCCACCCCCCCCCCCCCCTCTCTCCTTTCACTAACCCACATCAACAGCCGGCACCAACACTCCACACCAAGCGTGTTGACGGTCAGGCCGGGAAAAAAAAATAAACCACCTCCATTTTTGGCTCCACGTCACCACTCGCTTGTCCAGAATTGTAACAGCGGATCCAAAATGGCCGACACACAACACTGCCCTTGTGTGAAAGCATGTTGTGTGCGCACTTTCCCAGAAGAAATCCCATTCTTTGGAGAACAAAGTGAACATTTGATCTTTTTTCGTTGTTATTGTTGTTTGTTTTGCTTCTATTTCTTTTCTTTTTTTTGTGAACGCGGGATCGTGGGGTGTGGGGGGGGGGGGTTGCAAGGGTTGTTTTTTTTGCGCAGTCACCGCTTCTCTTCCACATTGGCTTTCTGTGTCCTCACCTCCAGCTTCCGTCACCCATCGGCCCCCCCTCGGTTCATCGTTTGTTCCCATTGATTCTTCGTCCCGGGACGAAGGAAGAACTAACAACCGCACCCCCCCCACCCCCCACCCCCCCCCCCCCATCCACTCAGTCGGATGTGAAATTGTGTCAGTGGGTCAGTCGTGAGGCGCCGTGTCGACAGAGACACGAATAAGGGCTCTCTTTAAAAAAATACAAACTTACCAGTGGGTTGTAATGTACAGTAGTGCTGCCAAAAGTTGTGCTTATGTAGCTGAAGCCACGCCCCTTTGTACAGCACTAGATGTGTGCATGCGTGTGTGTGTGTAGGGGGTCAAGAGTGAGGCGGGGGGGGGAGGGAGGGAGGGGGCGGGGTCAAAAGGTGATGAGAGAGAGATTTTAATGATGTGATGCTGTGTGGGGGGGGGGCAGTTATGGTGGGGTTGGGGGGGGGGGGGGAGCAGAGGTCGTAGTGATGTTAACACACAATTTCACAATGGCACTGGACCACATTTCCGGGCTCATCTTCATGCTCTGAAGCCATTTTATCACCGTCGCCACGGGGGGGAGGGGCTACTGCGACAGGGAGACATTTACTGTGTGTGTGTGTGTGTTGGTGTGACAGTGTGTCAGAGTGTGTGTGCAGTTATTTTGAAAAGCGTTTTGAGCCAAAACTGAACATTTTCATTATAAATTGATCTGGTAATTTATGGCTGTTGAGCTGAATCCTGAACGAAAACATAGATTCTTTCATAATATTAATAGAAGGCGGAACTTGAACAAGAGCTAAAGCAACTTGTCCTTTGGATTAAACACTAAATTGCTTAAGTTCATAACATTTTGAAAAACACATTATCTGGAAAGAACATGAAAAATCCTCACTAAAATGTACTGAGCTCTTCCCTTCTTGAGAATCAGAAATGTGACCTATACATATTTTCAAGGATAATATGAGATCATTTAAATTATAAGAATTAATTTCTAAGCAAAGCTTCTAAGGATCTTCTTTACAAGTAAAGATAGAACAATTTAATTTTAATATTAAAATCAACAACCACAGATGTTTTCTTTGATTATTGACCCTTATTAATTAATTTCACTGTATTTTGTATTAGTTTATTGAATGACTTATTGTGTGTGTGTGATGTGTGTGTGCGTGTGCGTGTCCTGACACCATCAGCTACAGTAGGTTACCCTCAGTGCCTTACACTGTACAGGACACAGTGATTTCTCCGTCTGAGCAGTGTCACAGCACGCACGCCATCCTCCGTGTCTCACCCCATCTCTCCCTCTCTCCCATGCCATGTGTCGTATGTTTCCGTTCTGTAATTCCCGTGTATATAATCCATAAAGTTTCTGAAAAACTGTCTCATCTCACTGCTTTTCATTCTTCTCTCTCCTCAGCATCTTCAGACACAGAGTTGTCTCATTCTGGTTCCTCCACCACATTGTATGTAATTCCACTCTTTAACACAGGGTGGCGGGATTGAGCTTCATCACTCATCATGAAAAGTGTGTGTGTGTGAGTGTGCAGGTTGAACGAGTTCGTGTTCTTGAGTGTGTGGGAGTGTTTTGTCTGTGAGTGTCTGTGGAGCCCAGCAGGTTTTTGGACTGAATCTTTAATTTCTAGTCATTTTATTTCTGTGGACACATGTACTTAAAGCTGCAGTCATCTTGTTTGGCCACTAGGGGGTAAAATAACGCAAAAACAAGGTCAAAAAACGGTGTATTGTAACTTCAAAAAGTCGTTTTAGCTAAATTTGTCATTTCGCTGCAAACTCTCCAGACAGCGCCACCTTGATGTTAACATATGCAATGGAGTAGATTATTAATTTATGTGCACAACTTCTCAAAACTCCTGAAACGTGCCAGGCTCCATACGTGTGTATATGTATGTGTGTGTGTGTGTGTGTGTGATTTACAGTTTACCTGATTTCTCAAAGAGACGTAGGTGAATTGTCTCCAGCTGTCGCTATAGCAACCCTCAAGGCCCCTCTCTCCTGTTTCCGTCCATCTCTCTCCCTCCTCATTTCTCTCTCCGTTCGTTTTCCATCCCCATCGACCCAGTGGAGACTCGTTGCTTCCAGAAGATTTCTCCTGAGCGTTGAGCTCTCGTTTCTAATCACAACAGCTCTTAGGATCTCTGTGGTGCCACAACCCCTGACCTTTCAAACACAATATAAGTCTCTTGATTAGCTCGAGAATATTTGGGGTCTTATAGGAGAGTTGTTATTTAGCTTTGTACTCAAATTGGGATAAAACAAACCTTGAACTTTTTAATTGAATTGACATATTTTGATTGACGTAAAGTTTAAAGTGTAAAGATTCTGGAAACTTAAGCTAAAGATTGCGAAAATCATTTGTTTGTATCAGATGCCAATAACGATGGTAAGGAGTCAAAAATTCTGATTTTATATATTAAAAATAAATTGGCAACGAATCCCTAAGATCTTATGATAACTAAGAAATGCTTTTGACGTTTGATATTTTACAGTTTAACCATAAACAAAAAATAAAAGTAAAAGATGCATTGTGGGAAAACTCTCCGAAGCAACTTTCATCCATCCATCTCATCACCGTGCAAACCATCCTACACTCGACCCAGTAGAGACCGAACCAGTGCCACAGTAGGAAACCATACAGGATTCACTCAGCAAGTTGGGGGAAAAAAGAGAAAAAATAAATAACCATACATGGCAATTTAAGATAAAAGAGAAGTATTTAATTACAGATTTGCATGTGCAATGTGCATGCCACTATGTGGGGTTACAAGTCAACTTCAGGAATTAAAAAAATGAATATAAAGAAAAAAGTATATATATGTAAAAATATATATAGATAGATGTTTTTAAGAGCAATGTGTTTCTTTTTTCTTCTATTTTTAAAAACAAAAAATGTAAAAAAACCTGACCCAAAAAAAAATATCAAAGACAAAAATGAAAAAAAAAAAAAATGCTGACAAAAAATGGAAATGACTTTGGTGATGAAATCAAAGAATGTTTGTTTGTTATATTTGCCAGTTATTTCACGGGGGATAAACCGTGGGGGGGGATCAAGGATAGATAACACTTTAACTAACATTACAAAAAAAAAAAAGAAAAAAGGTTTTAAAAAGTGGGAGAAGGAACACAAAACTTTTCCTTGATGAAAAACAATCCCTTTGACAGTAAAGAGCTGCCTGAACCTGAATCTGGTGATGTTATTCCCGTTTGTTCCGGCTATGAAATCCCTTCTTTCTCTCGCCCTCTCTCTTTCTCTGACCACCTCTGTCTCCCCCTCTGTTTCTTTCTCTATCTATCTCTGCTGTTTCTACCAGTGCATTTTGTAATTTCAAACAGAACTCTTCCTAAAGAACCTGAATAAACCAGAGAGAATGCATTCTACCCATCGTCCCGTCTGATTTATTGATGCCCTGTCGCACACACTCGAGTAATCAGATTACACCTGAGCAGATTACATTTTCACAGGTGCAACATTTTTCTATATGGGGAAAAAGGTTTGTTGTTTTTGAAAATACACTCATCTGTTTACTTTCCAGGGAATCGAATCCCCGACTCTCTCATGTGCGTCCATCAGATACAGTCTCCACTGGTTGCCTGGCAACCTTTCTTTAAGATGTACAAAAAGTCCACAGGTCATTTTAACAAAACACAGCAGGTGCAGACACAAATAAACTGATCATGAGTATTATTTTTTTTATCATTATACATGACGAATAGAAAGACAGATGGGTGGAGAGAGAGAGAGAATATTACAAACAGATTTGTTTTAGTTTCCAGTAAAAACTAGTAAGACCATAATCAACAGTTACATCACTTCTGAGAAATACTTGATAAAGTTTGTCTCATCACAAGTCTTTGTTTCATTGTTTCTCTCATTTAAACACATGTCATGTCTCCTGATTTCCACCCGAGGGCTGATTTCTCTAATCAGACCCACATCATCAACACAATAAATGCAGGACTTTGTTTTTATAAATCAGCGTAAAGATGAAGGTTAAACTGAACCTTCATCTTCCTCAGACACAGGATCTGCCTGAACGAAGAAGAACAGAGAAGCAGTGATGACCTCAGAAAACCCACCAGGCTGTTTCTGCTTCTGTTCCCCAGTTTGAAATGTGTAGAAATCAAACGCCCCTGTACATAGTGTCCTCAGACTGTCTCCCTCCTCCTCCTCCTCCTCCTCCTCCTCCTCCTCCTCCTCCTCCTCCTCCTCCTCCTCCTCCTCCTCCTCCTCCTCCTCCTCCACCTCTCGGGCTACGTCTGGAACTACGTCATTGATGTGGGCTGGGACACACACACACACATACACACACACACCCACACACAACCTTTTGCTGCATCTTACACCCCCTCCTCCCTGTGTACTCACGTTTTATTGACATCCCTCCTCCTTCCTTTTTACTTGCTTTGAATGACGGCTGCTCTTCCTGCAGTCCCCCCCCCCCCCCTCAAATCTTTCCTCCCTTCTCCACACACACACACACACACAGACACACACACACACACACACACACACACACACTGGAGCAATCAAATGACACCTACATACACACAAACAATTGTCCTCTAATTAGATTTTTTTAAAGACACCTTCATTTGTGGACTTCTGCCTCCCTACCAAACACAGACACACACACACACACACACACACACACAGACACACACCACAATCACACAAGGCCAGATGTATTGTCGAGCTCTGTCCTCCTGCAGCTGAGTCTTAAAATAGCCTCCTCCTACAGATTCCGTCGCCCGCCAGCATCAACGCATCACTTCCTGTCTCTGCCAGCTCTGCTGCTGCTGCCTGACAGACACACACACACACAGACACACACACACACACAAACACACACAAACAGACGTGTATCCATGACTTCAAAGGACATTGCATTCACTTCCTGCAGAATAATCCAAACCATCTTCAGCTTTAAATGTTATGATGGTATGAGGACTTGCGTTTTGTCCCCCTGAGAAAGTCCCAATAATGTGACTGTGTAAACTGGATATAGGTCCCCACAACATGAGTAACATCTGGACCACACACACACACACACACAGACACACACACACACACAGACACACGTAGGAGTTTTTACTCACTCACACTCAGAATTAGTCAGTGCTCGGCTGAAATGAAACGTTTCAGTCTGTCACACAGTCGCTATTGTGGGAAGCATGAGGTCATGTGTTCACAGCCTCTTGACATGTGATCATCAAATGATCACATACACACACACACACACGCACACACACACACACACACAATAACACTTGACTTCCTCATACGATTACAGAAAAACATGAGCCGCTTTCTAATCACATTTCTACAGAGCATGACTTCCTGTTCTCACACACACACGGTTTGATCAGTGGTTGGAGGCTGAAACCAGATAATATATCACTAATAACATAATAAAAATATCCATAAAATATTGATTGTGTCACAGAGAATTTGAATTCTTTAATTAACGGAAATAATAATAAAATAATCACATTAAAAATCTGTAAAAAAGACGACGTCTGAACTTGTTTGGTAGAAAACTGCAGATTTTTTCATTTTGAGTCTTAGTCCAGATTCATATCTATCTCCTCTCATTATTTTTCATCTGTTTGCTTGTTTTTTGTTTAGTAAAATGATGCAAAAACTACTCAATAGATTTACCAGACATTTTGTCGAGGCGTGAACCAAGGAAGAAACTATAGCATTTTGGAGCAGATACAGATAAACAGGCAGATCCAGGAGTTTTCCACCACTGTCTTTAAAATTCGGGAGATGAGGTTTGCTGTTTGTAGCCTCTAGTAAAATATCCAGAGAATGTCCAGGTGAGTCCATGTGAGGAAACAGCACGACAATGTGTGGAAGCTTCCCAGTGAGTCATGTGGACATGTTGATGAGGTTTCTAACACGTGAAGGACGTGAAACTGGACGATCACAAACATCTCAGGTTGAAGAAGAGGAGCCGTTCACGTAGAAGACGAAGACGTCAACCTGGAAAGACGAGGAGATCACTGAGAGAAATGATTATTCCATCAATGTATTAAGGTTTTGGTTGATGAGGTTTCAAGTAAATCTGTAATTTATTCAGTTTAGCAACACAACCACAGCTATGATCCTCAAACATATGTTTAGGTGACATAAAAAACACTGCGATCAGAGACCTCGGCGCCCACGCACATCTGGCTCCATCACCCCGATCGGCCCGGCAGTTTATCAGCCTCCATCAGTGGAGGGAGCAGCCGGTCGATGTGTGGTGCATGCATCCTGTGTGAAGACGTTTCCTGTGCTGATCTTTTTTTAGCTCCTGGCTGTTACTGAGCTGTTGGAGCTGCACGTCACTGCGCCTGTCTGGCCTCTGCACTCTGCATCTTAATGAAGCTGCATCACACACACACACCAGGCTCCATCGCCGGAAACATCTCTGCTGCAGCAACAGCCCTTATTATAGATGTTAAATATTAGAAATACTGATTCCCCACTGCGTTTATCGTATGAATGAATCAAATAAAAGCAATCTAATTCTGTTTGAATAGCCCCTATTCACAAATCACAATTGGTCTCATGGGGGAAATAACAATAAGTGAATATTAGAATCAACTGGTTTGTGTCTGAGAGCTTCATTGGATGAGTCACTCAGGTGCAGTGAATTCTTTCATGAACACGAATTTTCATGAAATATTCTTGTTTTTCAGCTTATTCTAAACTAAGAAATATTCCCACTAAGCTGTTTGAATAGAAGATGAAAACTCCCTTTAAATGCAGCTGCGCCATTTTGTGTCTTTGCACTGAAATAAGATTCTCCCGACATTCAACCATGTGAACAAATCAGCTCCGTCTCTCAGTCCTTCAGCGACCTTATGGACAAGGTCATCAAGGTGGAAACATCCAAACAGCTGAAAGCAGAGGCCACACCCACTGGCCAGAGACCTTATGTCTTCTGGTTGTCCGTCCGTCCCATTCTTTCAAATCTCGTCCAAAGATTCAATAGGACTCAAGGGTGACCTGAGTATATTTTTGTAGACAAAGGTCAAGGTCACTTTTGGAAACAACACTCATTTAGATTTGAGGATTAACCGATTCGACTTGGTTCCTGGAGGTCAAAGGTCAAGGCCCAGGATGGTGGCACCAGGATATTTTGAATTATAATATATCAAAGTGTGTTTATTTTGTTGGTGATGTGCTGCATTAACTCTCTTTAGCAAATGTCTTGGCCGTACTGATTCCAGCACATGCTCAAGGACGTGTTGTGTCACTTGAGGAACATTGTGTGTCTCTGCTGTTGTATCTGTGTGTGAGGAACTTTCAGATTAAACAGCTCAGCTTTCAGTCTCTCGTCCACGTCATCCGTCCAAATCACAGAAAACACAACAAGGAGCAGTACAAACAGAACTTTGGATTTTACGCCTGTGACGGAAGTGGATTGTTATACTCTAATTTGCATACATAAGTGGAAAATGTCTTCATTAGTGAGATGATCATACTCGTTTTACTACATAATAAACACAATTACAGCCTGAAATCCTCTTTGGCTGAATAATTATTGATCAAAGAGCTTAAAGATGGATTTCTACGTGAATTTTAAAATGTCAGCGTAAACACCGACACACCGAATGACCCAGATCTGGAAGCTGTTTGTCATGTTAATCCAGTGATGCAGTAGATCAGGGTCATAATAGAACTCTGATCTGAAGGTTTATGTGTCCATGCATAAGCTGCATGGGTATTAACACTCACGGTGCCATAATGTAGCCGCTGGTTCACGAAAACATCAGTGGACACACGGAGAGAGAGAATGGAGAAAACAGGAAGAGGGAAATCTGAGGGGTCACAAATGATTTTTCACACACATATTTGTTTACTTTATTCACCTTTGGTCATTTGTCATTCAGAGCAGATTAACAGAAATATAGCATTAGCATATATTTCACTAATCACCTCTTTGTCACTGGACCCTGGGAGAGGTTGGACTGGGAAGGATCCACCTGCTGGATCCCTTGTTTCTCTGGGATCAAAGGACAAATCGGTCGTCCACATTTTGAAAGGGGACAGTCCAGTCTTTGGAGGAATAAACACAACCTAGTGTTGCTTTCAGGAAGTTAAAGAAACCTCATCATCCGACCTTTAAAGGGCAAAGAATCATCATCACTCCTCAGTTCTTCATCATCATTGTGGTCTTCAGTCTCAGTCTTCCTCCTCTTGACTCACGTGCTGCGTTGACATGTGGATCGTGATGAACATAAACAAAAACAAAGGTGACGAAAACCAGAGCAACGAGAACAACCAGATCACCAGCATCGGTTTCAGGGCGTAGCTCCGGCTTCCAGTCATCGGGCAGGAAGTGCAGAGCTGACGATGATGAAGACGAAGGCCTCGGGCTGTGTAAACACTACCTGTTGCTCTCTGCATTATTCAGTGTTCGGCCGCAGCTGGAGCTGTGACGTTGCATAACTTGTTTATTATCGCTCCTCTGAATCAGGTCATGTTGGGAAGGAGGGTTATGATTCAGATTTATGTCGTAATCCACAGGAAATTGTACAACCCTCGAAGCTGTGTGTTTGTTTGTTTATTCCAGCGTGTGTGTGTGTGTGTGTTTGTCTTTGTGTTAGCAGGAGATTAGCGGCAGCAAGCCAGACTGGCGCTGGGTTGTACCAACCTCCTCCCTCTAATAAAGGATTGACCCCGTGAACTGTGGCCCAATATAGACCAATAGCCCCTTTAATTAGGAAAGAACAGTGTGTGGGTGTGTTTGTCTTTGTGTGTGTGTGTAACTCAGCAACAAAGAGCTCAGGACACCTCAGTTCCATTTCAACATTTTATTACAAATATTTACAACATGAATTCGATCAGACGAATAAAAAGAGCAGCTTGAAATATCTGAGGTAATGTTTTTGGTTCACATGTCAGTTGAGAACATTTCATCAGTGACTTGAAAAAACACAGAAAGTTTAGATTAATGCTCCCAACACATGTTTCTCCTTCTCCAGAGCACCAGTGAACACAGTGTGTAGGACAATGCAAAGCAGTAGTATTGATCTATTAAAGTCCACAGCAGCAGCAGCCGGATGTGTGTGTGTCTGTGTGTGTGTGTGTGTGTCTCCACTGCTCTTCCTCTCTGTGTCAGAGTGTGATTTCCTCGTACAAAGGCAGGAAACTCCCTGAGGTCCTGTTCGTGTGTGAGTCTCTATTTGTGTGTCTGTGTGTGTCTCTGTGTGAGTCTGTGTGAGTCTGTGGTCAAACGTTCAACACTTCTTCTCTGTGTGTGACTCACTGATTCTCTGCTGAATCACACATTCACACACTTTGAGTCAGCAGCAGTCACTTGTTTGGACTCATCTCAGTGAAGGTGAATCACTAAGGGAGGGGGGGGGGGGAGAGGAGTAACTGAACCAGTTCCCCTTCGGTTTTCCCCTCAAACTTTCCGGCCTCTCCGGTTCCCTTCCCCGGCCTGAGTCTCTCTCCTCCCCGGCCTGAGTCTCTCTCCTCCCCGGCCTGAGTCTCTCTCCTCCCCGGCCTGAGTCTCTCTCCTCCCCGGCCTGAGTCTCTCTCCTCCCCGGCCTGAGTCTCTCTCCTCCCCGGGGTGTGGATCACGCAGATCCGCCGCAGAGGTCGCGTCCCGGCCCCGGGAACCCGTCGCGTCCCGGGCCGGTGTAGGTCGGCACCACCAGGGATCAGGAGGATCAGATCGCCCTGGACGATCCCCTCCTCTCGTAAGTCTCACTGGAGGCTTCTCCCTCCATGTGTTCAGAAGGCAGGTTTAACCCGGTCTAGAAGGCAGGTCTAACCCGGTTCAGAAGGCAGGTATAACCCGGTTCAGAGACAAGGCGCTCAGGGACTCCACGGCCCCGGCTCGGCAGCTCCCCAGCCCGGCCGCGTAGCGCTCCTCCCCGGGCTCCAGCCTCGCCCTCTTGCTGGGGAGGAAGTCCGGCGCCGCGGACACCTTCCCCCGGCGCTTCCTGGACTGCCTCGCCGGACCCTGGTTCTCTTTGTCCTCCGTGGATTCACCATCGAACTCCTTCTCGTCGCAGTCCGGCTCCTCCACCGGGGACTCGACGGGGGTCTGGGGCTCGGAGGAGGACTCGATCTGATCCCAGGAGCCGGGCTCCATGGACTCCGCGGCGGCCAGCTGCAGCTCGCTCTCCCGGGAGGAGTGGTAGATGTCCCGGGCGGACCTCATGACCAGGGACAGCAGGAGGCTCCGGTGCAGCCGCAGGCCCCCCCTCTGGCTCCGGGACGCGTACAGCTTGCTGATCGACACCGCCAGGATCCGTCGGGCTTCGGCGTTCACCTCCATCGCGGCTGTGGCACTCATGGTGGTTTTTTTACGCGTAATTACGCACGGTCGTTATTTGGTACTTTGACCGAAAAGCTCGATAAACCGACTGTAGTTTCTCTTGTTCTGTCCAGAGTCAGACTTCGGGTCTCGGATGTTCACCCGGGGATCAGCTCAGAGGAATGGGAGCGTGAGAGCAGCAGGGCGGCGTTTTATTTCCTCTTTGACGTAACGTGGACTTCATTCCTCAGTGACAAACAGGCTCCGCCCACACCTGCTACACACACACACACACACAGACACACACACACACACACACACACACACACTCCATCTGTTCCGGGATCCGTTTTTCTCACGGTCGATCTCTTTTATTATTTAAATGTCTGTGCGTAAGAATCTAATGCAGCAGGTTAAACTCAGTTCCTCTTCCTCGTGTTCATCTTTTGTTATCATTACGGTAAATACCCTCACTTCCAAACAATGTGGACCAACCAGTAAATCGAGATCTGATCAACAACACAGAAAGACAAACACGTTTTATTCTATTTTTTATATATCACTATACAAATATCTAGGTGTAATAATAAAAGAAGTCCCCCTTCAACACCCCTGCATATCTTAGAGTTTATATTTAATTGTTAATTAAGTATATATTTACGTTTCTGTGATAATTGAGTTTTCTTGTAATCAATTCTCATCAAAATAAGGGATTTTTAACATTATTTTAATTAGTCTTTGAATATCTATAAATCCTATAATTTATTGTTGTCAAAATAAGATTTTATTTTAAAGAAATATTCCACACGAGATTGTTTGGACCTTCACAACATCTGGAGGAGTTAGACAGATGTTTGGGAATTTAAAGAGTCTCATCAAAATGTGAACAAATAAAAAGAGAGGAGATGAGACTGAGTCGTTTTTAAATTCTGAGAAAAACTCAGTTCGAGGAAATTACAATGGAGAAGGAAACGTGTCATATACACACACACACACACAAACACACACACACACATACACATGTACACACTCACACAAACACACTCTGCAATACGTCACTCAATCGCACTCGCAGCCTCCATATATGGTCCATCCGGTAGTAAAGTCCCATGGGTACGCGCACAGTGGAAACGCCATGACGCGAACGCGAACGCGCAACCGCAGCCTCCCTCCTCCCTCCTCCCTCCTCCCTCCTCCCTCCCCTCTCTCTCGCTCTCTCTCTTTCTCTCTCGCTCAGTGATGACGCCATCACTCCTCCATATATGGACCTGTAACCGGTGTGAACGAGGTCACCAACAAGATACCGTGATGACGCAATATGACACCTTTGGACCAACAGCAGAGGAAAGTGGAGAATCCTGCAGCCAGGTTATGTTTCTGTCATAAAATATTGATTATGAAAAATATTTTAAATACTAAACAATTAGTTCTGCATGACTGTGATAGTTGAACTGTTCATATTGCACATTGACAAATGATCTATTTATCTTCTATGGGATACTTTTATAATAATAGTTAATATTATTGCATATTTATATTCTAACTCTCTTGTATAGGATACTTTTTTGATAATATTTAAAATTCATTTATATTCTATTATGTATATATTGTAAATTTGTATTACATTTCACATTAATTTGTATTATATTTATATCATATTACGTAATATTTAATGATATTCAATATTGTTATTGTGCAATGGTCTTGGATTGATATTATTAAATTGTATTCATGTGTTTGTCGTGGACACTGATGCTTGTTGCTCATTCAACAGAAATAAAAATGGTTCATTTTCATCTGTTGTCATTTTTCATCTGTTAAATACACATTCTTAAAGTAGAATTAATTGGCTATAAAAACAGTGATCTACATATATAAATTAGAAAGACAGTGAAAAATAAAGAATACGCCCTGCTACAAATCTATTATCGTATTTTAGGTGAATGATTACTGTATGAAAAACATTAGGTGGAATGACTTCTTTTATTGTTATTATTAATTTTAATTGAATCGCTGTAGCTGTGCTCTCTTCCTGGTCACAGAGAAGCAGCTTCAGATTGGATTTTAAAATACACTATTGATTGCCATGAAATTTGGATCATGGCTCTAATATGATGCACAAAAATCACTTTTATTTATGACCCAGATACCAGCAAAACTAATGACATTGGCCTCAGCTGTACTTTGTAATTTATGAGAATTTAAATAATTGGAGGATAGAAACACATCATGACTCTTTCATCCCAGATGCTATAGACACACTCAACGATTCTGGCTGATTTTGCACAATTGCACATTCTTGGAAATTGGTATTTATATTGCATAATTGTAAGTGATAGGAGGATTAGCTATGACTACTATTAGCTACTTTGCTACCACCTGCATGGTTAGCTCATTATCTTTGTCACGTCGCACAATGAAACCAGGGATAGGTCACCGTGAAGAATTCCTGCATTTGAGAAACTGTCCTGAAGTGCAGCCTCTGAACAATGCAGCGCCTGAATTAATTGTTAGAAACAGAGAAGACTTGGAGGTCTCACTCACCCTTTGGTTTCTCCGTTAACGTTACACATCAACATTGAATAACAGCAACTGCAGAGACATCCCTTCCTCTTCACCTTTGCTTTTCCCAGACGGGCTGATGGAGTCAGCATCTTCTCCAACAACCAGGACAAGAAGACCTTTTCCAGGCAGACTCCAACTTTAACTCAGTTTTATTTACAATAAACAGCTAAAACTATCATTGTTGTGGAACCTGTTATTTCTTTAGACAAGCCTCCTGAGAGTTCCCCTCTGTTGATCGATCTGCAGCTGTCGACACCTGTCGCACCAGTAAATGCTCACATTGCCTTCCAGGTGCAAATGGTCTGTATTTCATACGGAGCTTTAACGGCCCCATCGACCACTGAGGGTGCTTCACGGGTCTGTGCTTCTTTACTTCTTCTATTACCCACCGTGCACACACTGTTGATACTTCCATCGAGGGGGATTCTCTGGTTCAGCATCTTGCCCAAGGTCGCTGCAGAGGGCAGACTGGAGGTGCTCGGGATTGAACCACCGACTTGTTAGTGGACGACCCTCTCTATCTCCTGAACCGCAGCCTATGTTGAGTATGTTGAGCACACGTTGACCTGCGGCATGAATTCACAGCCAGACACATTGTGATGCTGCTCTGTGAATATTTGATGATGTCACTTCTGACGGCTTCAACCCTGACCCCAGAGCAGTCAGGTGTCAGGCCCAGCAGTTTGCATCCATCTGTCTTCCTCTTGTACTATATGATCGAATTTACACTGGTTATACTGGTTCTAAAAGGGGAGCAGCCCTGTTCGGTCAGGTGACCTGGTGGGAAAATCCGCCTGTCAACTCTACCTGTGGTTACACAACACGGCCTTGGCCTGAAAAGAACGGCAAACCCTCCTGCACTGAGACAAACAGGTAAAGCGCAGTGTCCTGTTTAATGTGTGGGTTTATTGGAAAAGACACAAACAGGAACACTCATATCTGTAGCATGTTTCCCATTGAGAAGGGAGGCAATACAACATTATTTTAAAATCACTGTTGATACACACATGTACTTTGAGGGGGTTGAACCTCGAACACTGAAGTTACAGCAATTTTGCCCTGCCGCTGCCTTTAAACAGTTAGTTTAAAGCTGCCTTTAAACAGTTAGTTTAAACAGTTAGTTTAAAGGCAGTTCATCAAAGTATAAAACATGTCACTTCCTGTAGCAAGCAGGTGGCGCTGTGATTTTAAGTCATGATTTCTGTGTAGATGTCATCAGGTCGCGACTCCTGTCTTACATGTCTAGTTTGGACTCAATCGGACCAAATATGTCTGAGATACAGAAGCTCGTGTTTGATGGCGTGTCATCAAACAAGTTTAGATCTCCATCTTGTTGTGATGACACTCAACTAAAAGTTAAGTTGATCTGATGAAAACTCTACGACAAGTGCGTCAAAGTAAAAATGTGGAATGTGGCCAAAATGGCCACTAAATCCAAAATGGCGGGCTTCCTGTTGCGTTTTTCATAATGCTCCTTGAGGCTTTTTTGTATGTTTAGTCACGATACACCTTTGTTCAGATTTTGGTGAAGATCGGTCATGTGGAAACCCAGGGGGCGCTGTTGAGCCATTTTGCCACGCCCATTTCCAAATACTCAAGAATCCGTACATTTTCGCAACTTTCTAATTTACTGCAGACTTTAAAAGATTTTTGAGCACGTTGAAGCCGTCAAAAAGCCCTTTCACTAGGCTCAGAATAATCCTTACAATGTCAATAGGGCCTCCCACCATTCGGTGCTCGGGCCCTAATAAACTGCAGTCATGTCATTTTGATCAGAACACGAACGACTAAAGTCTCTCAGTCAGTGAGTGAATCCCACTCGTTATCGAAGAGTCTGACAGTCACCCTCCCTGAGAGTTCAGCTGCTGGAAGAGCGGCCAAGTGGTTACCATGGAAACATTCCCTGCTTTCCCCTCCCGCATGACGTGAACACGGCAGAAGAAACACAAACACTGCAATGGATACCACATGTTCTTGCTCATGTTCTTGCTCTGCAACATTTGTTTAACTCTCATTACGATTTCATTTGACAGTGAGGATTGTTTTATTTCATCGTGAAGACTATTGTTATTGAAATTTTTGCAATGTTTTTTTGAAATAAATGCATTTCTTTTTGTACTGCATGTTAAAAAGTGGTAAATAACACATTTGAAAATACAGATCTTAGGACGGAAGATTTGATTTACACCTCCCAAAACCTTATAACAAATGCAAAAACACATAAGATACATAAAAGGAATCCTGTAAATTTCCGAAAATCAAGACAGAACTTTGACAATACGTTTCTCCTCAACCTTTCATTGTCTGCAGGAGAAATTGTGACCCACAAACTGATCTGTTGTTGCCAGTGTCCCAGGTTTAAAATCACAGTTTGCACTTTAACCGCACGTTCGATGTCCGGCTGTGTGAGACGAGCAGTTCTCAAGATTAGCAAACAGGACTTCACCTCAGGTCTGTACCCGACTGGTCGCTATGGTGACAGTGTTATGTGTGATTATACCTACACTGCCTCTGCTTAAGGCCAAATGGGAGGTGGCGTGCGTGTGTGTGTGTGTGTGTGTGTGTGTGTGTGTGTGTGTGTGTGTGTGTGGACCAGAGGGTGGGGCTTACTTTTGGCACTCTACACTATTTGATAGTATAAACAGGGACTTGATTGCCTTGGAAATGACCTGGTTTCCAAATATATAACATGAATTTTGACATAACGCTGCCCACAATCGGTCATTCGTCACTGATTATTATTTGAATGCATACTGGTCAGTTTGAGATTTTACCTGTATTCCTTCCTGTTAGGTTGAAACGGCCCCATGTGTTGTGTTGTGTAGTTTAAAGCTGCTTTTACTGATATTATCAAAATAACAATGGAGCAAATGAGTGAAGGATTTATTGTACATTTTCCAGCGGGTCCGAGACTCAAAGCTGCTCTGGTTCTACTCACTGTTTAAGCCAGTGTTTGCTACCACAGTTACCATAGTAACTTCACAATGTGATTATACACTCATGGACTCTTTATAAGTCACACCTCTACAATGTACTGCAGTACAACTCTCAAAAACTACTTTCTTCTTTTGTTCTTTTTCTTTTGCATTACCTTTGATTGATGTTGTACTGTTTTATATAATAATAATCACCATCATATGTTATCCATTGGAGAACGTGCTGTTCACCTTTTAGTTTAATAAGAATGTTTTACCTGATTTCACGGATATTTATCCGAGTATGACGACACATATAATAACTTGTAACGTGTGGAATTCATCTACTTTTCACAGGCTTTAATGTGAAGGGCATTTCTTTGCAATATTTAAAAGGTTTCTGCGTTTGTGTAAATGCTTCAGATTCACGACCCACATGCCTGATGTTTGTTGTAGTTTTCAGTTGCATCTCGACCTCGTATGTTATCAATTAAAGCCATGACGTGTATTTCCTCCTCTTTAACTGTAACTGCTTACAAACAATTTTTCTTTCTTCTCGACTGAATGTTCATGGCAACAGCAGCAAGTTTGTCTTTGTGTCTTCCCAGCATGAAAGTGGGTCACGCTTACGAGAGGCACTTCAAGGCACCATGAGGGTCTGGGTCACAGCTCCTATATTTAGATGGAGCACTGTTCCCTCCTGTTTGTTGACCCGCTGCCAGTTTCTAGTGTTATACCAGACTTTTTTCAAAACGCTTTCCTGCTGCATCTTTGAGTTTTAAAAGGACTCAAACCTTCTCTGAGCTGGACAGTACACGAGCCACAGCGATACAGTGAGTGGAAAATATAAAAACTGCTTCAGGTATCGATCTGAAGGTTTGATTGTGAAGGACTCAGGGACAGATTGTTCAGTGCTTTGAGGCAAGTTTGTTATGTTAGGCCACTGCTTTCATGCTTTATTTAGGGAGTAACACACACAACAACAACAAAATATGTTCCATGATTGTAATAGACTGGGTCATGTGGTTTGCATATATCAGTTTTAGTACTGATGCATTGATCTAGAGCTGCAAACAGACATAATCCAGCTATATTACATGGTTAGTAAAAGTTAATCAGTGAATAAGACAATCAGAGACGAGCGTTTTCTACATTCAAACTATATTATATATTCAAATAACTCATTAAATGGAAAAATAATCAGAAAGTTGAACACGTGAACAAACGTCAGTGTCATAAGACCTCAAATGACAGGAATCATCGTTGAAAGAAATTTTTGTCGACAGATAATAATGAGACAAAGGTTTACAGGTAAATTAGTTGGTAATTCAAACCTCATAGTTAAATTAGAGTTTGATGTCATTTCATTCAACAAACCTAACTGGTCTTTCTTTCAGAGTGAACATGGGACGTCGTCACCTTGACAGAAAAGTGAAAACCTGAGCTGAACAAAGAAACTAAAGGCTGCTGTCAGGAAGTGACCGAGTTTCTGGGATGAATAATAAAATCTAAACTCTCTGACTCTCTCAGAGTTTGTGTCGGGGAGCGATGTTTATAACTGTGGCTGTGAGTTTTCACAGGAAAGGGAGGGAGGAAGTGGAGCGGAGGAGGCGTGGAGGACACAGGATGACGACAGTAAGGAAGCAGCAGGACAGGACAGGACAGGGTGGGACTGAATGGAGACAAATGGGTGGGACAGGAAGGACAGATGTGAAAAGGGAAGGGGAGAACACCACTGGAGGATCTGCTGCGTGTGCATATTTCTGTCTCTCAGCAACATCCTTCATCGATCGGCTCTGTTCATTCAGACATTATTCATGTTTAATGAGCTCTGTGATGTCGAGAGGATTCGTCAACAGATTTCCATTTCATCTGATTTGAGAGATTTAAGCAGGAGTTTTGTTTTCAGGAGGTTGAGAAATTGAAAGGTTTATATGGAGAAAGTCTGGTAGTTTTTAATGGTATTTAAATTGTAATGTTCCATAGTGGAGTAGAGTGGAGCTCATAATTCCACCAAGACCAGACTGTCCCTTTCTATCACCAAACTGCAAAGATTCTTAAAAGAAGTATCTCAAGTATCTCTGCAAATATAAAGACAAGACTGGAGCTGATATCGATCAGGAGATAAATCCTCATGATGAGTGACGTCATGGAGAAGTCAGAATACCACACCATGAACAGTCCAGGGATCTCTGCATGGACCTGACCTCAAGCTTAAATAGATTAAAGAACGATTTGTTTTGCAGTATTCTGGTGTATTTGCAGTACTCTGTTGTTTAGCAGTACTCTGATGTATTTGCAGTACTCCGATGTATTTGCAGTACTGTGATGTATTTGCAGTACTCTGTTGTTTAGCAGTATTCTGTTGTTTAGCAGTATTCTGATGTATTTGCAGTACTCTGTTGTTTAGCAGTACTCTGTTGTTTAGCAGTATTCTGATGTATTTGCAGTACTATGTTGTTTAGCAGTTCTCTGATGTATTTGCAGTACTCTGTTATTTTGCAGTACTCTGATGAATTTGCAGTATTCTGATGAATTTGCAGTACTCTGTTATTTTGCAGTACTCTGATGTATTTGCAGTACTCTGAGGTAGTTGCAGTACGCTGTTCTTTAGCAGTACTCTGATGTATTTGCAGTATTCTGATGTAGTTGCAGTACTCTGATGTACTTTCAGTACTCTGTTGATTAGCAGTTCTCTGATGTAGTTGCAGTACTCTGATGTATTTGCAGTACTCTGTTGTTTAGCAGTTCTCTGATGTAGTTGCAGTACTCTGTTGTTAAGCAGTACTCTGTTGTTTAGCAGTACTCTGATGTATTTGCAGTACCCTGAGGTAGTTGCAGTACTCTGTTGTTTTGCAGTACTCTGATGTATTTTCAGTACTCTGTTGTTTTGCAGTACTCTGATGTACTTTCAGTACTCTGTTGATTAGCAGTTCTCTGATGTAGTTGCAGTACTCTGATGTATTTGCAGTACTCTGTTTTTTAGCAGTTCTCTGATGTAGTTGCAGTACTCTGATATATTTGCAGTACTCTGTTGTTAAGCAGTACTCTGTTGTTTAGCAGTACTCTGATGTATTTGCAGTACTCTGTTGTTAAGCAGTACTCTGTTGTTTAGCAGTACTCTGTTGTTTAGCAGTACTCTGATGTATTTGCAGTACTGTGATGTATTTGCAGTACTCTGATGTATATGCAGTACTCTTGTTTTCCCAGCTGCAGCCTGCAGAGCGTCAGGACCGTTTGAGGAGTGCGCATGCGCGGGCTGTGGAAGCGGAAGTGAGCATCATGTCGGTGGAGGACCCGTTCTTCGTCGTGAAGGGGTGAGACACGAACTAACTCAGACTCTAACTCAACGTTAACTCGGGTTAATTCAACCCGCGTCACGTTCTGACTCGGTCCTTTAGCAGCGAGTGTGTGTTTCCCCCCCAAAGACAAAGTTACACAGTGAAGTTAGCTCAGCGGCTAGCTGCGGCTAGCTAGCCTCGGTGCTAGCAGCAGCTGCGGCTCCCAGAGCAGATGTTAGTTTGACAACAACAACAAACAACAACAAACTCGAGTCCAGTGAGATTCACGTTGTTTGAATCTGTAGCTTCAGCTGGAAAGAGCCGAGCAGCTCCGGAGACTCTGCGGGCAGACAGCTAGCAAGGAGCGGCTAGCTGCGAGCTGGAGAGCCGCTGCTGGGTCAGGGTTCAGGAGGAATGTGGAGGACACACTGGAACACAACACATGACACTAACTCTCCTCTCTGTGTGTGTGTGTGTGTGTGTCTCTCTGTGTCTCTCTCTGTGTGTGTGTGTGTGTGTGTGTGTGTGTGTGTGTGTGTGTGTGTGTGTGTGTGTGTGTGTGTGTGTGTGTGTCTCTCTCTGTCTGTCTCTGTGTGTGTGTGTGTCTGTCTGTTTGTGTTTCTCTCTCTCTCTGTCTGTGTGTGTGTGTCTCTCTCTCTCTCTCTCTCCCTCTCTCTCTCTCTGTCTGTGTGTGTGTGTGTGTGTCTCTCTCCCTCTCTCTCTTTGTGTCTCTGTGTTTGTGTCTCTCTCTCTCTCTCTCTGTCTCTCTGTGTGTGTTTGTGTCTCTCTCTCTCTCTCTCTCTCTCTCTCTCTCTGTGTGTGTGTGTGTGTGTGTGTCTCTCTCTCTCTCTCTCTCTCTCTCTCTCTCTCTCTCTCTCTGTGTGTGTGTCTCCTTGTGTGTGGGTGTGGGTCTGTGTCTCTCTGTCTGTTTCTGTGTGTCTCTCGCTCTGTGTGTGTGTGTGTGTGTCTGTCTGTCTCTCTCTCTCTCTCTCTCTCCCACCCCCCCCCTCCAGGGAGGTGCAGAAGGCCCTCTCTCGGGCTCGCAGCCTCTATGACCGGTGGGAGGAGCTTCTGCAGGACGGGACCCAGGTGAGCTGGACACCTCGAGACATGTCTCCGTCCTGGAGCTGATCCAACAAACTGAATCTAAACACACCACAGTCTCAAATCACTGGACTGACAGGGAGAGTTCACTGTAAAATGAAACTTCCCTCATCGTCCACCCACCACCAGGATGGAGGTGAAGTGGATGAGGCAGCGTTGCAGACGTTACGATGCTATTGAAGTAACTTGTGATCAATTCTTCAGATGTAAAATAAACAACGTAAAAACCACAACACGCCTCCTTTCTGCTCCTGTGCTGTCGTCCAAGTGTCCACAAGACCCGACATTCAAATTCCACTCAAACCTGCATCATGTCCACCATGTTTATAGTCTGGTCTCTGATCACTGTTCACACACACACACACACACACACACACACACACACACACACACACACACACACACACACACACACACACACACACACACACACACACACACACACACACACACACACACACACACACACACACACACACACACTCTGCACGTGACAACATCAGCGAGGACACTTTGGTTAAAAACACGTTGTCAATGGCGTTGTTTCGAGTGGAATTTGAACTTCGGGGCTTCTGGGCATAGATGTATATAAAGACTAGATGTCTCGTCTGCATTGCCGGCCAAAAGAGCCGGACGTCACCACATGGCGGCCATCTTGCTAGGGGGCATCTCGCTCAGCCATAACATTGTGTTGGTAGTGGTAAATAACCATAACTTGCTCAATTTTCAACCGATTTTGAAACGGTCTGGTTTGTTATAAACGTCAAGAGATGTAGATATGACTCTGCATAAATTATACAATTTTTTTGAAAATAACATATTATTCATAAGTATGCAGTGTCATATCTACATCTCTGACGTTTATAACAAACTAGACCGTTTCAAAATTGAGGAAGTTATGGTTATTTACCACTACCAACACAATGTTATGGGTGAGCGAGCAACCTCTGGCAAGATGGCTGCCATGTGGTGACGTCTGGCTCCGTCGAACGAGACATCTAGTCTTTATATATATCTATGCTTCTGGGCACTTGGATGACATCACAGGGCTGCACACATACAGGACTGGTCAAAGAATTTAGAGGATTGCCAAAAGGAATCGTCCGATATGAAAGCACGTTGGTATCGCTTGGGTTTTGTCTCCTAAGGGAGTTCTGAAACATACCTGAACGGTGCCTGAATGATCAAATGATAGTCGACTATAATAGCTAAGGCAAATTGGAAGTTGAAGTTATTAGCATATTTACAGTTAACAGTTTAAAGTATACTTAACTTAAATATACAAGTATGAATCAGAATCAGAATTCTTTTAATTGCCAAGTATATTTGCACATACAGGAAATTGCTTTGGTGTGGTTGGTGCACATAAATAACAATCCGACATTAAACAACAATATATATATATATAAAACAATATAAAACAAAACAATATATACAGTGAGAGAGTTATGGGCACGTACAGTGCTAAGGTGCAGAGATTTTCTGGAATAGGCGGTGACCGTTAATATTCATTAACAAGGAAAACAGCTGTGTGTGTGTGTGTGTTGTGTGTAAAAGTGACTCTGGTGACTTGTCAACTGAGGTTAAACTAAGTTAACCTCTTAGTAAACTAAACAGTTGCATATATTGGAAATATTTGAAATTGCCACTGTACATAAAAACAAAACAACAATATATACAGTAAGTGCATAAATCTTATGAAATTGTAGAAGTGTATGTACATGCTAGAAGTGAATATCAGTGAAACCTGGTTTATCCTGACGGGCAGCGTAGAGTATTTAAACGATATCTTGGTGTATAGTTAGTGATGTGTTTTCTCAGGTCAGTCGGGATGAGCTGGACTGGAGCACCAATGAGCTGAGGAACTGCCTGAGGGCCATCGACTGGGACCTGGAGGACCTCAGTGAAACCATCAGTATCCTCACAGCAAGAAAAACAGGCTCTCCCTCCCCCCCACAACCCACATCTTCACATGACCTTCTGTATTTTTAACACAAACAGAAGCTTTGTGTTGCTATCACCCTCCCCCACCTCCTTTTCTGACTGCATCCGAAGTTTTATTAATCTCATAAATTCAAGAAGCCTTTTGTTTACATGGTTATTAAGCAGAGGATAGAATTATGAAAAGACTCTTTCACTAGTCGGCAGCGGAGCGACCACAAGCTGCCTCTGCTTCTCATGTGATTGTTTTTAACATTAATAATGATATAAGAAGATTCTGCAGGGTTTAGGTGAAGGAGTGACTTAAATGCATATTCCGTTTTAAACCCATTTATCTTCCTGCACTTTTATCAGCTGTTGTTAGTGAAGTCTCAGTTTTTAGGGTTATCAGACGCGTGGTTTTTGTCCGTTTGCTCCTTGACTCCCTCAGGTATCGTGGAGTCGAATCCAGGGAAGTTCAAACTCGAAGACAATGAACTTCAGGAGCGGAGAGACTTTGTGGAGCGAACCAGGAAATCCGTCCTGGTCAGTAACATCAACACAAACTTTATTTAGATTATTTCTTTCTACCGTGTTGGTATTTCTAAATGTAAATCCTCTAGTCTCTGATCTGATCCTTCTTTTGCGGGTGTGTAGATCCTAATAGTTGTTGGGATGAACATTTGTGTCAGTGTAAAATTGACTGTGTGGGGACATATTTGACTGATGCCTGTGTGTTGTCCATGTTGGAGGAAACCCACAGCTGTTATGAGCAACACAAACAGGTGTGGTACAGTCATACTTACTCAGGAGTAGTAAGGTGTGTCGGCCTCACCTGTGCACAGACTGGGTTCTCCTCCGTGGTGTTACCAGTGGTTACAGGTCAACCAGCTGCAAGAGGGACGACCAAACAAACAGGTTGTTCAGGCAAAGTCAAACATCAGGGAAGCATGCAGCCATTAATGTGTTTTCATTTTGTTTCTGTCGTGAGGAAACACACAATCAATTATCTCTCAGCACCTGTCGGCTTGTTTACCTGCACTGCAGCTGTTGAAGCTGAATCACTGTCTGCACCGTCGAACCCAGCGGAAAAAAACATGAGTCAGTTTCTCACACGAGTCGTATGAGTAAAGGTACCCGTCCTTAAAATAGACCTGAGGAGAAAAGAGTCATCTGAGCAAAAGACAAAAGACTCCTTCTCATTCTCAGGCCGGAGATTCCGAACATGTGATAAATGAAGCTGTTTGGCCGGAGTGAGGATTTTAAACTGATGCTCTTCCTCCAGGTTTGTGACACATTGTGGAGTTAAAGGTGTTTATCATTTTCATGTGTGTGTGTGTGTGTGTTTGCAGGAGATGAAAGATCAGTTGTCCAGCCCGTCTGCCGTAGCTCAGGCAGAGAAGAAGAACAGGCAGGTTGGTAAACACACAGAGAGAGAGAGAGAGAGAGAGAGAATACACACACACAGAAGCAAGTTGCCTTTGTTTGGGCAATTATGTCCACCATCAACAAGGAACGAAATCATGAAACCAGATGCGTCAGGATTGATTGATCGCCTCATTCATTGCAGTAATTAATCAAAGCACAGACGACTTTTTTCGGCTCGATTCAGCCATTTTTTTTTTCTATTTTATCAATCACAGTGCAGCTGATGTGTTGTCAGGGCGCACACGCCAAAAATAAATCTCTGCGGCGTCCTGTGGTTTGGAAAGTGTGGTTGCCAAAAGTGTGTGCAGCACAAATCCAACAAACTTTCAAACATGCAGGCCTGTGATGCCTCATTACACAACTAAACACACAACTCGTCTCCTGGTAACCACGTGTCTGTGTTTGTGTGTGTGTGTGTGTGTGTGTGTGTGTGTGTGTTTGTGTGTGTGTGTTTGCCCAGGCTCTGCTGGCTTCATCAGGCCAGGACAAGTCAACCGGACTGGAGGCTCACCTGGTGTCCGCCAACTCCAGATACATCCAGGACCAACAGGAACAACAGCAGGTGAATAAATGGACAAGAGTGCAAGGAGGGGGGAAATGGAGAGAAGCTTAATTGACAATAGTTTAGTAGAGGAAGAAAAGGGGCTTTTGTGAGAAGGATCAGAGAAAGAAGAGACAAATGCAGGGTTTGATAAAGAAAATAGGGAGAAGGAGAGATCTCGTTTGTGGGTTTTATTTAAAAATTCCATCGTAGAACAAACATGCAGCAGGAAGTGCTGCTCAGGTTCCTCCAGTAAAATCTGTCTTCAGTGTTTAATGTGAATCAGAGTAAATGTGAAGATGAGGAAGACGAAGATCTGAGTCTCCTCCACTAAGTTCACACACTGTGATGAAGAGACGCAGGATTAAAAGCAGGTGTACCGTTTATTTTCGGTGTCAGACGGTGAGTTGTCGGTTTCCTGTCGAATGATAAAAGTGTGTCGTCACACATCCGGTGTCAGGTGGAGGTTGAAGTGGTAAATGATTCAAAGATAGATCGTTTGAAGCGGTGTGTGCGTGTGTTTGTCTTTATCACATTGTGGGTTAGGGTTAGGGTTAGGGGGAGAACACACACATCCTTGTCTTTGTGATAATGTGAGGACCCCAGACAAGACAATGCATTGTGACTAAAATGCGTATTTTCATTCAGGCAAAGGAATTGGCTTTTTGAGGGCTTGAACATGCTCAAATTCTTACCAAAATTTGTAGAAAGTTCGGACGATAGATTTATATATAAAGACTAGATGTCTCGTTCGACGGAGCCGGACGTCCGCAAATGGTGGCCATCTTGCTACGGGAAATCTCACTCACCATATCATTGTGTTGGTAGTGGTAAATAACCATAACTTGCTCAATTTTATACCGATTTTTAAACGATCTGGTTTGTTATAAACGTCAGAGATGTAGTTATGACACTGCATAAATTATTCATTTTTTTAGAAAATAACATAATTATTCATAAGTATGCAGACGAGACATCTAGTCTTTATATACAAATCTATGGTTAGGACCATGAATCCTTTGATGCTGAGCTGTAAAAAACACCCCCGCTCCTGCAGTGTCAGTCGTCATAGATCAAAGGAAACTTTATGATTTGTTAAGGTGACGTTTCTAGATCTCTCTCAGAATTTGGACATGTCCTCAAACCATGTAAACGGCGAAGGTTCATTCTTCGCCAAAGGAGACGATGTTGTCATAACTCCACATTGTCCTATCACCACCAAACTTCTGTCTCATGATCAGAGTCCAGCCCTGAACAGCTCTATGTGTCAATATTTCCTCAGTCATTATTTAATTTTTGCAGGCAAAAATCATGCAACGCTTCAAAATGCATGTGCTCGGGTCCGCCCAGTGCTGCTAGAAATTTTAAAAATAGGATTTATATTTCTGTATTTTTTTGTTGTTTTGTCTGTATTTATTTATGGATTTTGCTCAAAAAGATTTTGGGAATGTTTTTTTATGAGCTTTTACTGGACATTTGTATTTAAGGTAATTTTGCAGAGTTTGAGTCAAACTCAAGCACCGATTTCGTGTTAAATATATTTTTGTAACTGCAAAGACAGGCTAATAAGTATCAGGAATAATGGCTAAATGTAGGTTTAATTTAAACGCAGTAACTATATCAATAATATTCACAAAACAAATGTGTGTGTGTGTGTGTGTGTAGCTCATCTTGCATAAGCAGGATGATCAGTTGGAGTTGGTGTCGGGCAGCATCAGAGTCCTCAAAGACATGTCAGGACGTATTGGAGACGAGCTGGATGAACAAACAGTGTGAGTACACACACACACACACACACACACACACACACACACACACACATAAGCATCATTTTACTTGCAATTATATTGAAGTAAATTTTCCCTGATCAACTAAGTGACTGCAAGAATTTCAGTCATTAAGTGGAACCACATACTCAAGAGAAACTCTGAATTAACCCATTTAGACCTGACGGGACATACGTGTGTATACCTTTAAGACCGAGACCGAGGTTTGTGTGCGTCTCCTCCACCGTGTCGTCCTTTTCAAGACACATCATGATTCATTGAAATACTCATGGGAGATGTAGTGTGTTTGTTTTCAACCTCCTTAGCTTAAAGTGGCGTTTCAGACGATGGCTGACGTTCTAAACGAGGGGAGCCATGTTGAAGCTGGGTGCGACAGTCATTAGAGACGTGTTAAAGGAGGAAGAGGAATCTTGGTTTTATTTCTTTGTTTTAATGTTCATGAACTTTAAGGAGAAGTCAATGATTTACAATAAAAGCAAAATGTTTAAGCTCTCAAATGTTTACTCTGCTTCAGAGGCTGAGAATTGTAAAGGTTTAGTAAATGTTGCCAATTTTGTCAGCTCTTCAGAAAACTCTCAGGTTTTAGTTGGTTTATATTTATATTATTGTCCTAATGGGTCAAAATGTCCTCTGCAGCCGGACACTCCTGATGAACCCCGCCTCTTTAAGCTCTGCATTTATTTGGGAAGATTCCTATTAATGTTTCCTGTAACTTTCCAGTGACTGGACTTGTTTGGTCAACAGGAGACCACACACACAGACACACACACACACACACACACACACACACAGAGACACAGAGACACAGAGACACACACACACACAGTGGTGTTTGTCGTAGCAGAAAGTGTCAGTGAACGGTGACTGAACACCCTGAGGGCTGAGCAGAATAAACACAGGCAGCGTGCTCACACACTTGTTGTCATCAGTACAAACTGACTCACTTAAGGTCACAAGAAAGGAAATGTTATTATATTTCTTACTGAGCAACAGCGCCCTCTGCAGCCACACGTGCTGACTCATTCTTTGGGGCTGCGTTTCGGGCGAAGTCGAGGTTTTCATGTAGAGAAAAAAAACAAAGTCCATCGATGTGAACACTGAGCTGAACGCTGGATATTCTATTATTATCCCCAGCTGTAACAAATCCAGCGAACTCTGTTCAGAATTCTTCATATTTGAACAGTTTCCTGCTGAATCTTGGAGATAAACTCTGGTTTTTAGTAACTTCTGAGTCTTTTTAACGGATCTACAGTTGAGTCTGTGACTCTCAGTCAGTTCTTCTCACAGGAGATGGAACCCAGTCACCAGAGTTACAGAGAACAGACGCTCAGAGAGTGAAGGAGGAAACTTTCTCATAATTCACAGTAAATCAACTATTTTCAATCAAACCGATTGCTAGTGATTCTTGAAAAGTATTGTTTGTCTTCACCTTTCAGTCACATTTCAGTTCTCCTCACAACATCCGGTGAATATCTGTGAGAGCCAAATCGTTTTTTAAAGTTCATAGTTTGTGAGCTGCTGGTTGAAGCCACAGAACAAAAAGGAGAAAGCTGAGTGTGAGCGTTCTGCACTTAAAGCAGAGTATCATGTTTTTTTTGTAGTGACACTAAAGTTTTATAATTCAGAACTCACCTCACGTTTCTCTTTCTTCTCGTGTTAGCATGTTGGGGGATTTTGGAGACGAGATGGACCAGACGTCGTCCCGCATGGACTCGGTCCTGAAGAAGCTGGAGAAGGTGTCTCACATGACCAGCAGTAAGTTATCACACACACACAGACACACAAACACACAAACACACACACACTGAGCAGAAGACCATTTAGAATGATTCTCCACATTCAAACAACTAAGTGAATATCTCGTTGGAGCACATAACAGTTCCTCAGTAAAGCTGCACCGTAGTCCTCACACTCTAAAGAGATGAAAGGAACTCCTTTGATCCTCTCCGCCCTGGTGGAGCTAACGAGCTCCGTGTCCCTCTCCTCCTTCAGGTCGGAGGCAGTGGTGCGCCATCGGTGTGCTGGTCGCCATCATGATCGTGGTGCTCATCCTCTTCTTCGCTCTCTGACTCCGGTGACCTCCGACCTCTCGACCACACTCACCGACTCCTCCCTGTCTGTGCGGTTGGACGGATGGACAGATAACGGGAAGAGGAAGGTGTCTTCTCCTCCCTCCCCTCCCCTCCCCTCCCCTCCCTTCCTCTCTTCTCACCGAGGACAAACTGGAGAGAAGTCTGGACGCCGTCGTTTCTCCTCCCTCTGCTTTCAGTGATTCTGGTGAATGTCGGGGGGGGGGGGGGGGGGGGGGGGACTCCGCTGTGTTTATGTTTTCATTCTGGTACATTTTCGGTTAATGTTGGAAATCAAGGTACCGAACGGGGGGGGTCGGGACGTTAAAGCTGTCGGGATAAAAACACATGTCCAGAGTTCACTGTGGCCCAGTAGAGAACATTCCTTCAGATCCACAGGTTCCCTCAGGACCTGTGAACATCTCTCCGTGAGGAACCACAAACCAAAACCCTGTTGAGGGAGTTATTAGTTCCCAGAAGTAAAAACGTTTCGAAAGTATTTTAGAGCTTCATTCGAATGATCAAAGAGATAAAGTGACACTAATCTCATTTTGCGTCTCGACAGGTTTTTCCTTTTTTTTTAACTCTTGAATCTGTCAAATTGGAGGATTCGTGCTTTTAGCTTTAGACAGAAGGAGGGAGGGGGTTGGGGGGTGGGTGGGGGGGGTGGAGGGGTGGAGGGGCGGGGGCTTTTCAGAGTTGCCTTAAATCTATTTTTATACCGTTATTAAAAGCGCATTCTGTTGATGTGCCTGTATGATCGCCCATCAGTAGTTAACCGGGCAGCAGTGATTGGACCCCCCCCGGTCGCTGAGCAGAGGTCAGGGCCGGGCGCTGCCGTCCTGCTGCTGCTGCTGCATCCAGCTCCCGATTGGCTGAGGTTCCGTTTCTCTCGCTGGGGGGGGGGGGCGGGGGCGCAGCCTTGGCTCGGAGCAAATGGGTTTCCCCAGATTTTTTTTGTTTTTTTTGAGAAGCTTCAGCTAATGAGTGGAGGAGGAGGAACCGTTGCCGGGCAGGATGTGTCCTCACGCCGCCCAGACTTAGGCCTACAGCGCCCTCCGCTGGCGACTGTCTGCCACGCTTTTCCTTTGTGTCACGTCAGGTGACACTGCCCACATCAGGGCGTGTTGCAGCAGACGTGTGAACCGATGCTGTCATTCTTGTAAATGAACGTCTCTCCTGTACAAAGGCTTGATGCAGTGTCTCGCTTCCATCGACCAGTTACTGAGAAACTCAATCCACAACGTGCAATTTTATACTTTTACTTCCTGTTTTTACCTCTGAGGTCAAACCCCCCTTTTGTTCGATGCAGGCGGGGGGGGGGTTCACGATCTAAGATCTGTCACTGCCTGAGCTCTTTTTGATTTGTCCACGTGTGCTTTTAATGTGCTTTACATATTCCAGCCTCAAATGTCACAGTGTGGGAAACGAAGCGACTGAATGCTGCAGCTGTGATTCCAGCTCCAGTCGAGTCTCTGTCAGATCTCCGGCTCGTGAAGGTGAAGCCGTCGACTCGTAGTAAATCTGTTGCTGAAGTTAAACCTGATGCTTTCCTGTGTCGTCACTCCACGCTCAGCATGACGCTGTAAAGTCACATCTGTGTGAGATCACTTCTTTTGTTTTTGTCTAATCCAGATGTTGAGTGTTAGCGTCACTTAGAGGGATATAATCAGAGATGTTGGGATTAAGGACAAAATATTACAAGAATAAAGTCGTCTTTTTTTGGCTACGTGTTATTTTCTTACATGTGTGTTATATCTGAATATAAAGTGAATATATTGGGAGAATTTATCACTGATTTAATCACAATTTTATTCTAGTAACGTGACTTATTTCCTCAATTACAAATGTATTCTCGTAATATAACCTTTCAAATACGTGATATTTCTATTCTCAATTGCAAGCTCGTACTTTTCATACTGTGACTGTTTCCTCAATCACAACTTTAATCTCGTAATATTACAAAAAAACATAGAAATCTCAGAATTTACCTTCTACAGTGTTTCTGATCTGTCGTGAGTCCACAAAGCCGCTGGAAGTAAACCGGTCTCATCAGGTTTTGAAATTTTAAAGTCTTTGAATTTCTATTATTTTTAGGGCTGGGCAAGTTAACTCGTTTTAATCGAGTTAACTCAATTGATGAGTTAACTCGATTGTTTATACGCCAATTATTTTCTTTTTTCCTGTTCTGCAGCATTATTTTCTTTTTTCCTGTTCTGCAGCAGTCAGCAACAGACTTTCACAAAATAAAAGCCTGACTTTCACAATAAAACAATAAATAATCAAACCTGAGTGAATGCGAGATAAAATAATTAATCGAGTTAACTCATCACTTGAGTTAACTCGAGTTAACTCCATTGAAACGAGTTAATTTGCCCAGCCCTAATTATTTTAAATTGAAATTTTGTATTTGTGCAACTGAATTTCAGTCTTCAAAAGTTCTATTAGTATCTGAATTTATGGAAGTTGAGATTTTGCAACTGAATTTAAGCTCCTTGGGAATAATATACTTTGAGTTTTGTAACTTGGATTCTGGATTTGTGAAAAATACCTAAGACTGAAATTTAGTTGCAAAAAATATAAAAAACAAATTCAATGTAAAAAGATTCAGCACTAGAAATTCTAAGGCATTAAAATGTCAGAATCTGATGACTCATTTACTTCCATAAGCCTCAGTAAAATGCATTTCTAAACGCAACCATTTGGGGAGTTGCCATGTAATCGATGATTTTAAAATGTAACAAGTGTAAATCAAAAACCCCTGCGATGTAGAAACTTAAATTCTGGTTAACAATGACTAAGTTTAATGTTATGAAGTTGTTGACGTGCTCTTTAATACCAAGCAGCTGTATCTACTGTTTTACTGCCTCCAGCGAATAAAGAGGTTGCAAAACCTTTCATTATTTTCTGTTCTCCTACATTTGGACTCGTTGTTTTATTGAGGATTTCATTTCACACGTACGAGAACATTCGATGCTACTCGGCAGCTGCTGCTGTTTCCGGACAAAGAAAGGAGGCGCTCGCACATGATTGTTACTGAATGATTCAGTGAGATGTTTTATTAAACCTGTTCAACATAAAGAAGATAAATGGCAGTTGCGTATTATTATTATTGTCATTATTTAATGTGTATTGGTTTGCTCTGCTCCTTTCCAATGCACCTTCAAGACTTGTTCAGACTTGTGCTGAGTCTCTGCTGTATGAACTATCTGGGCTGTAGTTCTCTCACTGTCCTGCAGATGTTATACCAGTGAGTTTTAATTGAGATGCACTCTTCAAAATGGAAACCTCGTCACAACCTGTTCTGACAACAGACCCGACCCTGCTTCATTACAGTAACAGGCCCTAACCAGCTCCTGGTGGCTTGTGAACTACAAGTAGTTCTGAAAGCCTCACGTCAGCAGCAGGACGCTGACTCATTGTTGAGATGGTGACTTTCATTCTTTCAATTTGCTTCTTCTTCTTCTCTGTTCGGTCGGCGGGTGGCAACTTACAGTTTTTCTCGATTGCTTAAGCACGATTTTCCAAACAGGGCCCGGTGTTTCAAAACACTAAACACAATCAGCAGAACACCTCAGATCCTTTGCAAAATGAAACACTCTTGCAAAAACTATACACTAATTTATCAAAACCCTATTTTTTTACCACATGAAACACACATGCTTCATATGACTTAATTCTGTTTGAACCAGTTACACACTGCTGCTGCTAACCTAAAACACTTTTAGCAATTCCAGTTGTCAGTGATTAGAGTCCTGTAAGTGAAGTACACAGAGAAAGTGCAAATAGACAATAAATTCACAAAACTCTATACACAACACCAATGCTGCAGACTCATGAAAATATAATTTATTTCTCTCCATATACCCAAATCAGTCAACATTGAGAATCAAAACAAAACATGTCCCAGTTTTCATGCTACTACAGGAGTGTGCATAACACTGTAAGCTCAGCAAATATCAGACAAGCAGAAAATTCAGTATCCAGTTCAGGTTTCAATGAGGACTACCTGAGCCTGGGGCCGGAGATCGTAAACCCCCCCACCCCCATGCAGAGAAAAACTCTTTGATCGGGTTTAGAAACGGAGAGTATGGTGGAAGGTATAGTTCTGTAAACTGTGGATGGTGTTGAAACCAGTTCTGGACCAGAGCAGAGCGGTGGAATGACACATTGTCCCAGATGACAGTGTATTGCATGTGGTGCCTGTGGTTTACTGCTGTGACGATGTTGTGCAATCGCTCCAAAAATGTGAGAATGTGAGCTGTCCTGTAAGGGCCCCTACTGGAGGAGGACCCCATTATGTGTAATGGCAGCGCAAAGGGTGATGTTACCCACACGTTGCCCTGGGACACTGATTATAGCCCGTGGGCGTGGCCAATGATATTTCCGCCTCTCCTTCTTGCTTTTGTCAGGTTGAACCCTGACTCATCTATATATATGAATTCATGCAGGATTTCCTCAGCATCCATCTGTAAAACTCTCCGAAATACAGTGAAAGACAAGATTGTGTAGTTCAGCGTAGGTCTGGTATACAGTACAATTACATGATAAAGGTTACGTGTGCAGTATGCAACATCACAGTGCTAAAGTGAACAATACATCACTCCACATACTCATGCTGCACCCTTCTCCTCCTCCGTGGATTCCCCCTCTCACCCTCACTCTTCTTCTTTTTTGAGCACAAGCTCCATTTTGGTTGAAGTCAGGTGAACTCAGCTGCTGCTTTTGTATAGTGCTTCAACCTGATTGGTGTGTCTACAATTAAGCAGTCATGTGTTTGCTCACCCGATGGCTGTGTTTAACCAATTGGCTCATAGGGGGGGGGGGGGGGGGGGGGGTCATTTGACAGTCAGTGCTTAGGAATTGCAAGGAAGTGACATCTTCATATACTTCTGTGTCTTATGTGTACAAGTGTGTGTATTGTTTTGCAAAAAGTGTGAAGCTGACATTATAGTGGTGCAGATCTGGGCTCATGTTATGCTCCTTGAGTGTAAGGGTTTGATAATTGTGTAAAGCTTTTGATTTTAGTGTTTATGCAATCGAAAAAAACTGTATTACCAAGGTGCACCACCGCCATCCAGTGTTACCTTCTCTCGTTCTGTTCTGTTTATCGGTGGGGGGGGGGGCTCCAGAGATTAAAGCCCCAAGTCTAGATAGTTGTTTGATTTGATGATGTGATGTCATAAGGGCACGTAAAGATTTATATGGTCCTTTATAAACCAAGCAATATAGATCTTGCTTGGTTTATAAAAGTAATTTCCAAGCCCACATCAAAGGACTATATAAGTCTCGTGATTATCATGGTCCTTTGAATCTTTAGTATTGGAAATAATTTGCGATCGACCTGGCATTTAAGACATAATTTCAGACAAGCGTCACAATGGATAATGTTGCACGTGGAGACGGAACACATAATGACAGAACTAGTAAGTACTCTGTTCACTATTGTAATGTGGAATATATAATGTCTGTGATAATGTTATATAACTCTCAACCTGCAGGAATGCGGGTGATCGTCAATGTCCATGGAGATTTGCCACCAGCTGATCAGGACATTTATGTCATGAATTATCTGAGCAGCCTCGGACTGAGTCAGGCTGACGTTATTATAAATACCAATTATTTGGATTATGACAATGTTGAAGTCGATGAAGGCAACAACGACGGCGGCCCAGACGCGGCTGAAGACTTTGAAAATCTCGAGATCAGCGAAGAAAGTGAAGTGGACGCAGGTGGTGTTGAGGATGAAGCCCCCCCACCGCCTGAAGAGCCCAAGAGAAATGCAAGAGAGGAGGAGGAAGAGGACGATAAGTTAAGGTGGTGGGAAGACATTTATTACGATGATTCAGAGAGCGACAACGAGTACAAGACGGACAGCGACGATGACACGGGCGATGAACAGGATCCACCGGGGGGGGCAGGTGCTGGCGTCGTGGCTCCAGAAGAGGAGGAGGACTCCACGTCCAAGAAGAAGGACGAGACGAATCGTCAACTGGCCGTGTGACGCCCGTCTGGCTGCTGCTCACACGTCTCTGAGCTCTCTGGGTTGTTTCTCATTCATAGATTATTGGTAGTTTTTCATGACTCTTGTGGTTCAGAGGATGTTGCACCTTGTTTAGCTCGTTGAGACATTGGAATGGTTGACATCAGTTGAATGATGCAAACTGTAGTGTTGCTGACAAACGACTACTAAATATATTAAATGCAAACAAAGTTAATATGATGAAAATATGCTTTCAGAGCTTTAGGATCGTACCAAGATCTGTTAGGATTTCAAATTTTGCTGACAGAATTCCAAACAAATAAAGATAAAAGTAGTTTTAGCTAGATATAAGGCCTTGGTACAAATTATTTAACTATAACCTTTTCCTTCCTAGGGTTTAATCTACAAATTAAGATTGAATCTTTTACTTGTTCTCATACTTAACTTTTGATATGAAAGCATAATTTCCTTTGCTGCATTCGACATCAGACAGAGTTCCAGGAGCTGTGTGATAAGTTCTGGAGGTCGGACAGAACGACTCTGTTGACTTAATTCTGTTTCGTTGCTTTGTTTTCGAGGATCCGAATGTTTTGACAGTCAGGATTGTTTTGATGAAGCAGAAACACAATAATCTTTTCTCCGATTGATAATATTCTTTGCCCGTCATGGCATCTGCTGAATCAAGGCCTTTCATGAAGTAAACAGGTTGCCGAGCAACTATAGCGTCATTGGGAGTGTCTCCTGTTCACTTCCGTATTCCAAAAGCCAGGAGGATGGATTACGCCTGCGCACTTCCGAGGAGGAGGAACGAAGATCTACTGCTATAAAATGGACACGCGTCGGAGGTTTGTGGGACTCTGATACAACTAATGTACTGGAAGCCCATTGCTTTGCTGTGACCTGTTCATTGTTTCCTAAATAAATACTTTGATTGACCAAACCGAGTTCGGCTCTTCTTCTCTTAAAGGATAAACGAACACGCTTTAACAGATCCCAGAAAAGGTAAATAAAGACCGACACAGGCATAAGGTCATTCCTGTTTGTTACAAACCTTTTATTAAGATTTTTTTATTCCTCATTTTTAATCATTCTGGTTTACTTTTCTCTTTACAGTAGTTAATGTGCAATTATCTTTATTACTGGGTCACAGTTAGGAATTCACAAAGTTATTGGCACTTGGAACACATGGGGGAAACACTGGCATGTACAAAGGGCGGGGGGGCGTGGGGTGGCGCAAAGGGGCATCAGGGCTATGTTTTGGATGGGGGGGCAGGGCGGGGTTACACGCTGGGGGGGGGGTTGAAGTCTAGGGTGCGTGCGTGCACACGCGTGTTCAGGTGAGGTTGGGTATTTTCGTTGACATCAGTAGACGCTACTGCATTGTTTCTGTTATAATTCTTTAAAAGTCCTTTTTTCCCTCCATTTATTTCCAAAAAACTGTTGTCACTTTTTCATTTTTCTGAGATATGAAGAATAATAAAGAATAATACCTCATGCTGCGAGTGCACATCTAACAATCAAACTTCGATAGTGCTTCTATGTCGTAATGTACAGTTTATATATTTATATATTTATAGTGGAAAAACAAAAAAAAAGAAGAGTTCTGCAGAGAATCTTCACCCAACACCAGAGACAAGGAAGCGAAGGAATAAAAAATAGTCATTCACTGTTGTTATGGTCATATATGTAAGCCCTGCCCCCCCCCACCTGTTATGTAGTATGATTCTGAGGTAAGACTGTGTTGACATGGACTCTCGGCTTGATTCTGTAAAAACCTGCACTGTCGTTAGCATGTAGCATTCAGATGGTCCGAGAGCCTCTGCTGAGGCTCCGGTTGGTTCCTGAAGAAACTGAAGAGAAAGTGATGTACCTGCTTCGTAGCAGCAGCCGCCGCAGCTCAGGAGCCGCGAGCAGCGCTGAGAGATCTGTAGGGATTCAGGTCGGCTATGGCTGAGAGCTCCCGAGGTAAACTGGTACTTTTTTTATTTAACTGCATCAGCGACACGGAGACACACACGTGTCCTGCAACACATCCTGAGAGTCTGCAGGCGTGTGTGTGAGCTTCTGTATCTCAGAGGTTTGCCCGTTTTGTATACATGTATGCATATACAGTATATATAGATATATATGTGTGTCTGTGTGTTTTGTCTCTGGTGTGTGGGGATTTGGGAAAGAGCAGAGTAAATGTTTCTGGACAGAAGACTACAGGCCTGCAGGCAGCAGGATTAGAGACGGGTGGAGCTTAGGGAGAAGGAGGTGGAGAAGTTGGGCGAGGGTTGATGAGGTCAGGCCCGGCGTGGAGGGAGAGACGGAGCTGACGGAGGGATGGAGAGGGAGCGATGAACCAAGAGGATTCAGCACCTTGATTCCACAGAGTCTCTCCTCTACTTCCGTCGCTCTTCTCTTCTCAAGGTATTCCAGTTTATGAACACACAATGACACAACTCCAGGTTTTCAGCAGGGTTCCTACCCAGGAGAAATCCACCCTTTATTTAGTCTGGGACTTCTTACATTTCCCAGAATGCATCGGCTTGGCACGGCTGCTCCCTCTGCCTCTTTCATGGAGGATTTTGAGAGAAGCTTTTGCTTTTCGATATTAAAGCTGCACATATTCATGTTTCTGACATTGACACGTTTGTGTTAATTTGGGAAGTGTCACTCGTGCCCGAACCCGTCGCCTCCTTCAGCTCTACACAACATTTTTGGCATCTTTCAAATGATTGCTTTGGTTTTATGGCCCGTTACTTTCAGCAGCTGCTGTCCAGCACCGAGCTGCAGACACACAGGGGAGCAGCTGAAGAGCCAGAGATCTGCCACAGGAGGTGGAGGCCAAAACAGAGCAAATAGGAGGCTGAACACCAGACTTCAGATCATCAAGAGGCCAGAACCATGATGCAAATAAAAGCTGATGTTGATCAGTGTCTGTTTCCTGTCATAGAGCCAGCGTTGTTATCAAAAAGGTTTTTCCAATATCCGATTAAAAAAAGACAGTTGGCTGCTTATGTAAAATGTAATTTCCACTTTTCAATAAAAATCGAACTGGCCACTATATCGATTTGTTAGTGTGTGGTTACTACCTGGTGCACTGCCCCCTACAGGCCAACAGACAGAGTGACACAGCTTTAATGGAGAAGCATCTGGAGCTAAAGATCTCAGGAGAACACACGGAGAGAAGTGATTTCGATTTTGAATATTTGAGGGGTGGACTTTTCCTTTAACAGTTTGACTGGATTCCAACATATGTTCGAAAAATAAAAGACAAATAACAACCAGGACTCGCACCGGACATTTCCCCCCCCCCCCCATGCAATAAATATGACAGTTCAGTCAAACACCCAAAGCATTTAGACAGAATTGAGAGAAGGAAGAAAGTCGCAGAGCTGAAGTCAAACAGAGGAAATCCTGCCGGTGTGTCGGTTGCACTGCGAAGATTCAACTCTAAGAAGCACATGAAACCATTTCAACCCAATTATTAAACCAAAAACTCTTTGTTTGCCTATTTATTTACACTTCTTCGACACGGAGTTCAAAGTTGTGCAAAAGCTCAAACGGTTTAACCCTGGAACTGGTGTGAAACTTCTCTGCTTTACAGACTCCAGCCCTGCAGCCTCCTCCATCTGATCCATGATTGTCAATCAAACTGGAGATTTAAGGGGAAACGTTTTCACCGATTGGTGGAAACGTTTGTGACGCTGGAAGTTGTGCGTTTGTTTGGGTGTGAACCTTCAGGAGCTTGTTGTGTCCTCACCTTCCTGCTCTGTGGTTTCTGAACCATCACATTTCACTTCCGGATAAAACCTCAGAGATCTGTGTAGGAACCCCCACCCCACCTCCACCCGCACCCCCACCCTCCTGCTAACACCCCTCACCCGGCTGAGATCCCCCCCCCCCCCTCGGACCACCTGGAGCAGAGTCTGCACAGTCAATGCTTAATTTTTTTCATACAGTAAAACAACAAATGTCATAAAGAGAGTGAAGAGAAAACAATACAAAATGAAAAAAGGGAATAATAGTACAAAAAGATTTAAAAAAAAACAAAAATAAGAAACTTACACAAAGAACCCTCACGTTACATCTCAACCCCCCCACCCTGCCCCCCCCCCCCCCCCCCGGTCCCACTTCTGACACCAGCAACCGAACCAAAGACAGGAAGTGACATAGTGAGTGTGCTCAGAAAGGTGCAGAGGGCTGTGGCTCTCCAGGGAAGTCGAGCGCTTGCCCAAAGGTGCATTTTTTGTATTTTATTAATAACGATTATTTCACTTCCTCTCTCGTCACTTCGGTTCGTTGATCGGCCGCCGGGTCGGAGACCAGGAGAGAGAGAGAGAGAGCGCTGGACGAGCTTCAGATGGACGAGTTGAAGCTCAAACGGCTGCTGTGCTCTTTTCTTTTTGGAAGTCGTGTCAGTAACTTTCAATCGACTGACAGCAGGTTTTTTTTGGCATCTTGTTTTGGTGGGTGTGTCTTGTGTCGGCGTGGCGACGAGCGGGAGGAGGAGCCTCCTGCTCTCCGCTGCTAAGGTGCTCGGGTGAATACAGTGATCGAGACTATTTCATTACAATCGTAGCTTGTGTAGGATCACTGCTTTTTGGAATTCCGCCCTCTGGTGACACACGCAGTAACTGCAGCTGCTGAGTCCCCCGTCCCCCCCCTCCTTCTCCGAGTTGCAGTAGCGGCATTCAGTCACCAGGTGGCATCTTAGGAAGAACAAAACAGTCAAGCAGCAGTAGCTTATTTGTAGAAAAGCTGGTCCAAGAACCAGGTCAAGTAAACTTACTTTGGGTCGATTTCTAATTGACGTTTATGCGAGATATGTATTTGAATCGTCACAAGACAATGGAGAATAACACGTGATCCACGAAGAGATTTGTTCTAACAGACATTCAGACTCGAAGCCTTAAATGAAGTGAGCCTGGCAGCGTTTCCATTCCCTCAACCGTCCATCCGTCCATCCGCTCGTCCAGGAGCTTTCTGCAGCACAGTCAAAACTAAACATCTGGTCCGGCATCGAACCCCCGAACCCCCCCCACCCACACACCTGCAGCACCGCAGTCATACAACAATCACAATGCAAAAATATGTGGTTCTCTTTCTCTAAACTATTTTACAGCTAGCCGTGTCTCCGCTCTGTCTTTTTGTAAATTTTTTGACACAACTTGGCAACTCTACATACAGGTGTTAATGTTGAATCATTAGTAGCATCTCCTTTAAAATACCTTTCAAGGACTACAGTACACTAGCTCAAACGTAGAAAACAAAATAACACAAAAAAGGCAACAGAAAGTGTGAAACAAAAAAGAAAACTTTCTGAAATGTGTACAAAGCTCTTCTAAAAGTGCGACCAAACTCGCTTAAAAAAACAACAATGTCTTCTCCGGCCCGGCGCCACCTTCAGTCACATCTGTGCTCGGCCACGCCCACAGCCTGTGAGGACTTTTTAAAAACAGTTTACAGGTGAAATATGTACGCATCTTTGTTTACGACATTCAAAAACAGTTTCGACACGATGTCGAAGACGTCCGTGTTGTTGCACAGTTCTGAACTATAGTTAGCATGCTAATCGGCTAGCCCGTCCCGTCTCATAACACCACTGCACTTTAGGTGGCGACATTGAGTCACTAGCGTCCAGTAGGCCCTCAGGCTAACGTGAGGTGAGGGCGAAGTAGCGTTAATGACCGGGCGCGACAATAAACACAAAAACGGCGAAACTTCTTTGCCACCAAAGTTCGACGGCAGAAAAAAAAAAAAAAGGATCATAACAGAAGCAAAACTTAACATTGTTGCTTTAACTGCTGGCGCCACCTCTTGGAATGTACAGGAATTAAATTTGAAGCTAAACCAGCAAGTGAAGAGATGTTCACGCCGATGCAGCGACAGCACAAACCTACATGTAACAACTTTATGGGTTTAATGAAATGTGTTTTGATTTAACACACACGGAGAATCACTGTCCAGGTGCATCTCACAGAGGAGTGCTCACAACTTCTGTTCAATTTTCGGAATCATTCATTATGGAAAACGGTTTCATCTCAGCAGCTTCTAGCTACTGTCTGGCAACATTTCCTCCGGATTAAAAGAGGAAAATAAAAACGGACAGATTAAAAGAAATTAGTTACATAGTGTTTCTTAAATATTGGGCTCCAGCTCCCTCAGATATTCACCGTTTTTTTCCAGATCCCCAATTCTCGAGGAGAGTTGAAGATTTGTCGGATCACTTCTGTCGTTCTAGTCAAACTGTTTTCACATTATCATCGTTCGTGAAAAGCTTGAGACATTCAGCCAAATGTTGTTTCTGGATACAAGATATTCTTCAATTCTTCTACAAATATTTAGTGCAAATTCAACCTTGTGGAAAAAAACAAAAGCTAATTGTCATTTTCTCCAGACGAGCTCAGGTTCTGAAAGCGTTTCTCTTCCTCTGGATCGTGTTCAAAAGGTTTTAGGAAAATCTGACAGTTTATTTATTCAGCCTCCGACCTCACACCGCTGCAAAAACGCCACGGTACATAAACAAACAAGCACCCAGGTATTTATCTTGGTGGCACAGGGCCAGCGAGACGCTCCCCTCCTCCCCCCCCCCCACTCCTCCTCCTCTTTGTCATTAGTCTCCTCTCTCTCCTCTCACTCTTGTGTCTTTGTCTGGATTGTGGCTTCGCTCGTGTGACGGCAGACTGCCGCAATGCCTCATCTGTCCTGAGAGATTCTCAACAAACATCTCCTCCTCAGGAAGAACAGCGCCCGCCTGCACACACACACACACACAACTACACACACACAGACACACACACACTTCACTGCTCAAGTCTAGGACGATTACAATTATTTCTTTAACCGCACTTGGTGGATTGATTCAAACAGTCGGGTCGATATCAGCTCCACGATTGGCTGCGTGTCTCCTGTGGATTGTTGTGATTGGTCGGCGACAGCAGCCAGGGGAATTTAGGGACAGACTTTTCTCATCAATAGTCTGATTATTAAAAGTGCAATAAACACACACAAAAAAGGGAAATATCACACAATCGGAGCACAGGGTCCCAGCAGAGGGAGGAGGGCAGAACGCACTCGCTCACACAGACACACAAAGCACAGATGTGTCCGGTCAGACGTACCTACGCCCATTCATTTGCATGTTTGCATTCGAATAGCTCACATGTACGTGACAAAACACACACACACACCTACACACACACACACACACACACACACACACACAGTTGGCAGGGATTTGCATTCGACGAAGGAAATGGAGTCGACACAGAAGTGAAGCAGTAGATGTTAAATGATGTTTCACATAATGAGGCAACAAGGGGCCAACACTGTTCAGCTCCTTCCTGTGTGTGTGTGTGTGTGTGTGTGAGAGAGAGAGAGAGAGAATGTATACATAATGAGGGGATGAGACAGAGAAATGTAAACAAAGAAAACAGAAAAGTGGGGAGGCGGCAGGGGGGGGGCAGAGAGGGAGGAAAGTGTCCTGGCTGCAGTTTGCTCACCAGGCAGAGACGAATAATTAGAGGAGGAATCTGTAGGATTAAAGAAAGAGGTTCTGCTTTGTCTGCCATCTTATTTTACATTTAGGTGTTCGCCCGGGGACAGGAGCAACATGGCCGACGTCCGTCTGCAGCAGAGTCACACGTGTGTGTGTGTGTCTGTGGACGAGTCACACGTGTGTGTGTGTCTGTGGACGAGTGACTCTGCAGATGTGTGCGGGAGTCAGGGGAGGACAGAAAAGAGAAAAAGAGCGATGCTGCTCTCTGAGGCAGACGAACACAAACAGCCACTCATCTCAACCTCTGTGCACATACCACCCACCCACACACACACACACAGAGACACACACACACACAGAGACACACACACACACAGAGACACACACACACACACCTTGCAGAGCTGAGCACCCAAACCACCCACACACAGCGACAGACATGCGCACTCTGCACACCGAGCCAGACACACACGTATGCAGCACATAAGAATCAGACGCAGACCCAGCCTGGCATAGGCATGCGCATTACACACACACACACACTCACAGACACACACACACACACAGACACACACACACACACACACACACACACACACACACCACTGTCAAAAGCTCTCTCGAGTGAGCAGGCAGACATTAACATGCCATAAATGGAGATGGAGGGAAGCGAGGGGAGGGGAAAAAACTGCATACATACATTAATATGCACACACACACACACCCGCAAGCACACAAGCATTACAAAAAACAACACACACCCACGCATTGTGTTGGCCCACAGATGCACACACACACACACACACACTTTACAAACAGCTCCCAAACACACCCTGCAACAAACTACACACACACACACAACAGTATGCATGCATTCACACCGAATCATCCAAGCGTCCCAGCCACCCCCCCACTCCCCTCGCCCCCCCCCTCTTGAGGGAGGGGGTGGGGGGGGGGTGTCCTCTCCTTCCCTCCTCGTCTCTCTGAACATTTCTCCTGACTTAAGGCGGCGGTTTTACACAAAGCATCGGAATAAAAAAAAAAAAGGGAAACAAAACAATGTGCAAACTGTCTCCTCACCCCCCCCCCCCTCCTCCTCCCTCACCCCCCCCCCCCCCCACCCTCAGTTCCCTTCACTCCTCTTTTCCTTTCTTTATATCTCAACTCTTCTTCTCCTCAGTTATTAAACTTATCGGTCAGGTCTCCACGGGTCGTACCATGTGCTCCAGCATGGAGGGTGAGGGAAGATTCTTTGACTGTTAGTGAGAAATAATCAAATAAAAACTGGATAAACATGTTCATATATTTCACGAGTCTCTAAACATCTTTCTTTAGAACCACGTCGTAAAACGCAGACAATTTTATAACATATTTATAACACTTGGAAAATTCAGTTGAAATCAGTTTAGAACTCGACGGCTGAACCGAGTGTTTCAACGCTGTGTGTTTTACTTAAAGAGACGACTTAGCGAGTGTGTGTGTGTGTGTGTGTGTGTGTGTGTGTGTGTGTGCGTCAATCCAAACACTATAAACCTGTAACAGTGACACTTCTGATCCCACACGGCCAACAAGGTGCTTCCTGTTTCCTTCTCGTCATCGTCCGAAAAAACCATCAAACAAGCAAACAATTTAATTTCAGTTACGTCTGAAATGTTATTTATAATAAAACCAAACTAGAATATGTAGTATTTTTTGGGGGGGGGTGATTGTTTGTTAAAAGAAATCGATTTAAGTATAAAAGTAATATAACCAACGAGTGCATTCATCTGAAATGGTCGGGTTTCTTTTCTTTGACTCTTCGTCATCAGTAGTTTTTACTTTTTTCAACAGAATCAAAATGAACCGACAAAGTGAAGCAAACGATCCCTAGCTTCGGTCTTGGATGGATTATCGGAGGAACGGGCAGCAGCTGATGATAAAATCTGTTTTGTGGAAGAATCTGAATCTCTGTATGAAAAACTGCAAAGCTGCTCACGCCCGAAATATCAGAGATAACAATTGAAAAAGTTCGACTGGAGCCGAAAGTCAAACTCAAGCTGAACAAAAGAGATTGAGTTCTGTCGTTCAGCGACGCAAGAATCAAACTCAGATATGATCTGCAATGACTTTCAGGTTTGTTTCCATTATTTCTTTCTCTTAATATTATAAACACCTCATATTAGGTCAGGAAACTCAAACCCAACAAACCAAACCCTCAGGATTCAAGCAGTGAATCTTTATCCATCGTCTCAGCTGCACGCGACTCAACACGTGACGAGCGACGGCCACTCAGCTCTGCTGCGGTGCAACTCCCCCTTCCCTTCCCACAATGCTCTGGTGTACTGTAGCTGATGCAGCTGACAGCGCCCAAATGCGTATTAGCGTGTGTGTGTCTGTGTGTGTCTGTGTGTGTGTGTGTGTTTGCTTGCTCGCCACCGTGGTGGGTGAATGAATCAACGAAGCGTGTGTGAAAACACGCCGTCTGGCCTCCTTCCCTCTCTCTCTCTCTCCCTCTCTCGCTGTATTCCAGCTCACAAACAAACTATGTGGCCGCTCAAACACACACACACACACACACCTACACACACACACACACACACACACACTTCTTGCCATGTACCGATGCTTGAATTAGCACCTTGTCCGTGCCAGACGAGCACACGTCCAGGCAGCGAGCCTGAGGAAGCTCGTGCTGCTAACAGGCACGGCCGTGAATTCATCAGAGGGAAAACGATTTAAACACGAGTTGAAAACAAAAGAACATTGCCACTGTATCCACACACACACAGACACACACACACACACACAAACACACACACACACACACTTCTCGTTCCTAAGCTCACAGGCAGGAAACTTGCTTTTGGATATTTCTTGACTTTCCTTCAGAATTTGAAAAAAATAAAACGGGTGATGAACAGACATAATTGGATTTTAGCTCGTATATTTTTTCGTCTTTTTCATTTTTTAAATAAAACCACCCCCCCCCCTCTTCTCTTTCTTTTGAACGTACAAAAACATGGTTCGATTGTACTCGTATCGCAGGAAACAACAGTGCAAACTCTTTGACAATCATCAGTAACAAGGAGCCTTGGCAAAACTCACACATACGGAACTTTAACAGTAAAAGTAAAACAAACTGAAATTATCTTTTTCTTAAAGGGACAAAAAAATAAAACGGAGATTAGGCGGTAAAAAGTTGTAGTCACGCAAATCGTAGTTTTTCTTTTTTATCTGCCACCAAAAATGGCCGACAAATCGCCAGCAGCTCAAAACGCTGCCGCTCGGAATTCAGCAGCATCTCTCCAGCGGCTGGTCGTTTAGTTTCCCAGCATGCACAGCAGGAGTCATGGTGAGGTGGGGGGGAGGGGGGGGTCATAAACCATGCCAATATACATATTCATATTAATTCCAGCCCCGTGACCTTGTTGACCCCCACGCTTCTCATCCGGGCGACCACATGAAATAAAGCAAAAACAATAAGAGCACTGGGCTCTGTACAATCTCTCTCTACCTCCACTGCCCCCCCGACGCTTTACCACGCTTACATTCAAGATCAAAAACCACAGTGTTACTGGAGTACTAACCCCCCCCCCCACCCAACCCCCCCCAGGGAATGTCTGATTGATTATGGTAAGAGAAATGGCCTCAGTGACGGTAACACACGTAAACACATAAAAAAATAAAGGCTTAAACTATCAGGTCTGGAAAGGTTGCAGAGGGAGGAGGAGGAGTGGGGGAGCTGGGGGGGGGGGAGGGGGGGGTCTTCCCTCTGCAACCTTTCTTTCTCTGTTGTCTTTCCATCTCTCTCCACCCGAACAGGAAGGAGGAACAACCCGACAGCGTTGGAGAAAGATGGAAAAGAGGAGAAAACAAAAGAAGGAAAGCAGAACAAAAAGACCAAAAGAGAGAAAGTAGAGACACGCCCCCAAACACATGGCGGCTCAGGGAGGAGCCACCGTTCTCTACCCATCGCCCCCCCCCCCCCCCATCAATCTGTCCATCTGTCTGTCCGTTCACTCACTCAAAACAAAGTGCTGCCATCTCCCACCGCCCCGTGGAGGGCGTCTGCTGCCGTGGCTCCGCCTCCCGACTCATGACTGTTGGCGGCCGCCGCTGCCGCCGCCGCCGCCACGGCCTCCAGGGAGGCGGGGTCAAAGCCCTGCTCCGCCCCCAGCCCGTCGGCCTCCATCTTCACGCTGTCGGCCAGGAAGGCGGAGTAGGCGTCGCTGTCGGCCATCAGCAGCTTCAGCTTGGGGATCCAGCTCTTGCGGACGACGCGGCGAGCGTTGGTGCACATGTCGGCCGCGATGGCGTTCATCTCGCTCTCCTTGAAGCTCGGCGCAAAGTTCTGGCAGTAAACTGCAGGAAGAGAGAGAGGTGGAAAAAGAGAGAGAGAGAGAGAGGAGGTTAAAAACACACAAACTGCACAACCACAGTCTTTGATGTTAAGTGTTCACACGCGTCGGACTCACACTTGACGGCGTGCAGGACCCGGTTGTCGAGCGGTTTACGACTCGGGTCGTTGGTTGAAGAGCGGATTCCTGTTCCACAGCTGTTTGCCAGAGTGCTCCTGAGCAAGAGAGAGAAAACACAACCATCAACGTCAACTTTCAACGCTACTAAAATACATTCAGGTGTTTTGTTTAAACATCACGTGTTAATAATTATCAGCGATACACAGAAATCCAAATAAATGTTAATAAATTGTGTACAAGGCAAAAATCCACCGAGGTTAAGATGCCGACTGTTGAGCTTTTAAATATCACCACTGAAAATAAAATCCTCTTGGCAGCTTGGGTTTCCTTCCTGCTGCTGCTCTGGTTCCATCACACTGACCTGTCGAAGAACGCCGCCAGCAGGCGCCGCAGCAGCACCTTGTGGCGGGTGCCGGCGCTGACGTGGCAGTTCATGAGCTGCGCCCGCGAGATGAACACGGACGTGCCGCTCACCAGCTCCAGCTTCTCCGCCGGGTCGCCCTCCTCGTACAGCTTGGGGTGGCAGCGGTTGCCGATCTGGCTGATGAGCTCGGCCGGCAGCGACGCCAGGTCCTGCCGAGAGCGTGCCCCCCGGCCCCCCCGGCCGCCGCCCGAGTCGGGCGCCTGGTCCGGCAGCGCCTCCACCCGCTCCCCGACCACTGAGGAGGAACCAGAGCATGAGATTAGAGGTGTCACGATACCAAAAATTCAGTAGTCGGTGCCAATACCAGTAAAATAACACGATTCTCGATGCCGGTTTCGATACCACGGCAAAAAAAAAGTGCATTATTTGGATGTTGTTAATGTCATATACGGTAATTCAATGTGCTTGCGCTGCGCATATACTGAGGGTTATACGGTAGTTGCGGTCGCATGTGAGTGACGCTTTGTTGTGAGACACGTTATGCATTAAATGATACATCTGCCTCACGCCGGGTTTACACCGGACGCCAAAGCGACGCCAAAGCGACTCGTCAGCGCAGCACCAAGCCTTAAATAACAGCTGGCTCCCGTCCACTCCCATGCGCCGCTTCAGCTTCCGGTGTAAACAACCATGTGCCGGCGCGCTAGGGATGAGCGCGGAGCGGCGGCGTTGCTTCCGTGTCCGGTGTAAACCCGGCGTCAAACGCAAAATACTTCCATACACGACTCTTTGTGCCTTCGAGTCAAGTCGAGGTGGGGCGAACGCTGCAGCCGCAGTTGCCGTCTTGGTTTTCAGAATGTAAACGTCGACTGGCGCAGCACCGATGCTAATGCTAAGCTGCTAACAGCTGCTGGCATCGAAGCTGACGGTGCCTACGGTACTTCAAAAACTTGGGCATCGGCATCGTTTTGTTATGTTAGTATCGAAAGGTATCGTAGGTATCGGTTCTCGTGACATCCCTACATGAGATGAGCTCTGACGTCGTGAATCAAGATGGACGACACGACGGCGCCCACAAGTGAAGCCGAATCCTCTGGAGCTCCCCCTGGTGGACGGCTTCAGCACCAGGGCAGAACCCGGATCTCAAATAATTTACTGTGGTGAATGGGGACTCGCATCATTCAGCCTTGTGCTCAGAACAGTTTCACACCGTTATTTACTTGATGTGTTCGGCGTCGGTCTCCTACGTGGGCGATGACGTCGACCCCAGGGGCATGCTGGGATATTTAACGCCATCTTGGTTTTTTTTGTTTTGATGCTAAATAAACGGAGCACCACTTGTGTTTCCGATTTGATGGAAGTTGAGTTTAATCGCAAATTCCACAATTCATATTGGTACAGTGGGAAGTGGACGTGCGTCATCGATCTTTATTAATATTCCATGTTTGATCCCCAGCTGTTTTATCAACGAGTTTCCAAATATTATGACTGAGGCCGTGTTCTGTTCAATTAGCAGATTTTAGATTTCAAATTAGATTTGTCATGAATCCACATGTTGATGATGAAACTGATTAATAACTGAAATAATAACTACGCTCTGATGAACGGCCTGGAGGTTCTAAAGTGAGTGGATCAGTTCTGAGTGTTTGATGGATTCCAACACTTTGCCTCCATTCATGCATTCAACTCCTTTGCTGTGTATTTCCCCAGCTTGTTGTTATGACAACATGGAGGTCAAACTCTGATCATTCAGTTTCAGTTCCCCCCCCCCCCCCCAAGACCTGGAACTTTGTGACTAAAAGAAAAACTCTGAGTTCGTCTGAAGTGTGAAAACTAGGGCTGGGCAAGTTAACTCGTTTCAATCGAGTTAACTCAAGTGATGAGTTAACTCGATTAATTATTTTATCTCCCATTCACTCAGGTTTGATTATTTATTGTTTTATTGTGAAAGTCAGGCTTTTATTTTGTGACAGTCTGTTGCTGACTGCTGCGGAACAGGAAAAAAGAAAACAATTGGCGGATTAAACAATCGAGTTAACGCATCACTTGAGTTAACTCGATTGAAACGAGTTAACTTGCCCAGCCCTAGTGAAAACACTCGTTTGGAAAGTCCAGACAATAGAAGAAGAGAGAAGAAGAAGAGGAAGCAGCTGCAGACTTCCCCTCCTACGATATCATGTTTGAACGATGAGAAGCAGAATCGACTTTAAGCGTTTCCCGTGTTTTCAACATGAGACGTTTGGACAAACAACACGACAACGAGACTTGAGACAGACACTTCCAGATTCACACGAACACACAAAGACCTGGAGGTGAACTCACACACTTTGGATCAGAACTCACCCGCTGCCCCGGCGTTCAGCATGCTGTACATGGTGTACATGTTGCAGATCTGCCTGTACTGCTCTTCGGCGCTCTCGTCCGCCACGTCGTCCTCCTCCTCGTCGTCGTGGTAACTGATTGGCGAGTCGCTGGTGTACATGCTCAGCGTGCCCGGGCTCGTGCCCTCGGGGGTGCCACCGTTGGTGTGGTTGCTGTGGTTATTGTGGTTGCTGTGGTTATTGTTGTTATGGTTGCTGTTGAGTCCGGCTCCTCCCACTGGAGTGGTGCCGCCGCCCATCATCACAGCGTTGCCGGGTGCAGGTCCACGACCAGAGGCATCCTGGGTAGTGTTGTTCGAAGAGGAGGAGGAGGAAGAGGAGGAAGAATAGCGTGCAGCCTTCCTCATTCCGCCGCCCCCTCCAGACCCTCCGACCCCGTCCCGGTTGCCCCCCTCCCACAGCCGCTTGGCCACGGGGGTGCAGACCACCGAGTAGGGGGAGCCCTCCTGCTGAGAGGAGAGAGTGACCCGTTAGTGACGTCACATGACTGGAACGTCATCGTCATGTGACAATAAATCAGGTTTTATTTTTACTTCAACACCGAGCGCTCATTAATACAGACCAGGGGTTTTCAACCGGGGGTCCGCGGCCCCTTGGTGGTCCGCGACAGCATTGCAAGGGGGGCGCAAAATTTGCTTTGATATTTCGACACATTTCCATATTACTCTTGAATATCGTGGAAAATATATATAATAAGAAAAGTATAATATAAAGATGCTGGTGATCATGAGGTTAAACTTCAGTAGGCCTCAATTGTTTGTGTGATATTGTATGATTATCATTTGTGACATATTCTGCATCACTTTGTCATCTTCCCTCTTCAGTTGTAGCCCCAGTTTATGTTTATTGTTATTGATCACCGTTACTTTAACGTTCTCTCAACATGTCAGCTACATGTCTGTACATTTAAGTCATGAACGTTATATATTGATGTTCATACGGTTCTGAGATGCAGTACAACTCGCTCTGCTTCAGCTAAACGACTCGTTCCTCCTTCACTGCTAAACACTCATCAACATCACGACTGTTTGCTGTCCTAGCTCCTAAATGGTGGAATGAGCTCCCACTCGACATCCGGACATCTGAAAGTTTACACATCTTCCGCCGAAAACTAAAAACACACCTCTTCCGACTGTACCTTGAATAAAAAAAATTTAAAAAAAAAACTAACCACTTTTGAAACTAACTCTTTAGTAGCACTTAAATGCACTTACTTATAGCACTTTGTAGTTTTGCTTTATTTCGAAGAAATTGTACTGTCTTGATTCTTGTTGTTCTTGGTTTGTACCCTCGAGGTTGAATGCACTTATTGTAAGTCGCTTTGGATAAAAGCGTCAGCTAAATGAAATGTAATGTAACTGCATTTTTATTTTGTTTCCAATTCTTAAGCACTGAAAATCAACCGTTTTTGTTGTTTTTAAAACAGATTTTTCAAGATTTGTTTGAGGTTTTTAAATAAAACCAACATGGAAACAACCAAATGTTAAAACTTCCTTCTATCCACATGCACACGCACACACGTAGGCACATCAGTGGGCCGCGGATTACTTTCTAGTCAGAACCAGAACCAGTTGAAAGCCCCTGATATAGACGATGAAAACACACACAAACCACACTTATCTGTATTAAGGCTCTTTGTGCCACCTCCACTGAAAGCTTATATAAAGTGTTTGACTGTAAACAATGTAAATGGTGACCTCATTCATAATTTATGTCACCTGGTCTGTGGTATATTTCAGAAAAGACTTCCAAGTTATGATTCGTCCAAAAGCTTTTCAGTCACTGTTAAAGGAAGTGATTTTTTTTATAGCTCTCTTTGAAAGTCTTTAAAATGTCAAACTCAAAGAAACGCCTCCTCAGGATTCCCTTCTTCAAATGCCGTCAGTGATTGACACCAAACACCAGGTGGCGCTAGTGAGAGCGGCCGAGCAAGCGGGTACCTGCTGCGGGTGGGGGGTGCTCTGAGGAGTGGTGGACGTCTGTTCTGTCTTTACCTTGGACACCAGGGGGAGGGGCGTGAGACACGAGGACGGCCGCCCTGTGGCCGCGGCGACAGCACCCCCCCCCACTGTTTGAGTGACAGGGCTCTGAGGCTCGGAGGGCGGGGTCTCCTCAGTGTGGAGACCCTGGGAGTCGCAGCTCGGAGACGAGACCTGGAGACGGGTGAGAAGAGAGAAGGTCATGACCCCACTTCCTGAGTAGAGTTCGTACGTTTCCACCGTGAAGAAGTGTGTCGGGAATCAAGATGGCCGACGTGTCTCCGCCTCCTCCGTCAGTCCATCAGTTTGACCAGTAGCAGCCTCAGCTGTCAATCGTGACCTTTCACCCCATTTTACATCATAAAATAACTTATCAAAATCAAGCTTATTAGCAACATGAAAACTTGAACATACATTAGTGTGATATGAACGAACCACAATGACAGAAACAGAGAAAAAAATCATTTAACGTGCACTTTGACTTGAGTTTGGTCCAAGTCCAAAAATATGCTAACGTGGAGGAGGCCGTTTATTAACCTAAAACTAGGGTTGCGAAATTCCGGGAATATTCAAACTGGGAAACTTTCCATGGGAATTACCGGGAATTAACGGGAATTAACGAGAATATACGGGAATATACGGGAATAAAATGGAAATGTTGTGGGTAATTTATACTAACTGTATTTACCTTGTCATATACAGACATAAATATAAACATTTTGTTGTGTCATAGGCTGATTTGAGTCCTGAGGAAACTTTGGGCACTTGACTATATGCTTCTGCATCGTTGTGTCATTCTTAACATAGGTCTTTGCACAGTATTTGCAAATGTACACAGCCTTTCCTTCTACATTGGATGGGGTGAAATGTCTCCACACATGAGAGAGTGCACGTGGCATTGTTCTGTAGAATAAGATGAGAAAAAAGTTTGTAAAAAAACACTAATGCAATGCCAGAGATATAAATAGTTAGCCAAACAATTGGAATCGTCTGTAAACATATTTTACAATTGATGGATAAATGAATGGAAATAGGCTAGATGAACAGATGAACAATCCTCAATCAGCATGCTAATATATTTTCCCCAGTGATATCATCGAAATTTACCGGAAACTTTCCGCCCCTTTGCAACCCTACCTATAACACATCCAACCACCAGGGGGCTATCCTATCAAGTTGCCCAAATTCCTCAGTAGCTTGAAACAAAAGCAGCAGATGGAGTTGAAAACATGTCATGTGATTGAGAGTTGACTTTTCCTATTGACGGCTTCAACATGATTTTAGCGTAACTAGCAGCTATGACATCATCACTGAGCTCAGCTGGTTTCTGTTGTTCTGAGCTCGGATCCAGTTTCAGGTGTTTCTCCAGTTCTGCTGAGAACTGATCGTCTTCCTGGAAAATCTCACAACTAAAGCAGAAAGTGCCGGCGTTGTGCTGAGTGGACACCGGCACCAGCAGGGGGGGGGGCACTCCACACCGTCGGGTGCCAGGTTTTATTCTTACATCTACTGTGTGTCCGGGCGTTTCAAAGTGAACATTCAAGGAAATCAGTTTTCCGCGTTAATATGCAGATTTATGCAGCGAGTCACTCGGGATCGAATCAGATCCACACACACAGGTCACCTCTCAGTGAGATGACACCAGGCCTCATGCATCACACACAACTCCAATAACTCCATGATTACAATTTGCAGGATTATAAAAACGCAGAGAAACCGGTTGTATAAAATTTCAACATCTGGATTCATCTGATAAAGTCTTAAATCATTGTCCATTAAAGCTTCATTCACAAGTTACCTTGAGGAAGAACTCGGTGCCTTTCTCCATGATCTGTTGGATCTGCAGGAAGCCGGCGGTGTACATGAGCAGGAACTGGTCTCCCACGTTCATGCTGAGGCGTCCCGTGTAGCAGAAGGCCAGGATCTGCTGGAAGCTCTGCGGCTGCACGGCCGGCGGCAGCTCCACCACCGAGCTCTTCCCACCGGCGTTGAACAGATCTCTGAAGTAGGAGCTGCTGGCGGCCAGAACCGCTCGGTGGGCCTGAGGGGGGAACAGCAGGAAGATGTAAGATGAAGATTAAAATACATTTATTTGTCCCAAACACATGCACAGACATGCACAAGCACACTCATGGAAGGAGGGAAATGTAACCTCTGCTTTTAACCCATCTGGTGCAGGACACACAGAGCAGTGAGCAGCCATGTACGGCGCCCGGGGAGCAGATGTTGGAGGAGTAAGGTGCCTTGCTCAGGGGCACTAGACAGGGTAGGGAGAATCCTCTTGGATTTTTGGACAGATCAATCCAGGTTCGTCTTTTTGTTGTTTCTCCGTGGAGTCGAACCAGAGTCGAACCAGAGACCTTTTCTGCCCATAGTCCAGATTTATTGGGCTGGATTTATATTTAAATTTGGCAATGATTGCCAGGATGTTGTTATCAAACCCTCACGACAAATAAATGTAAGTGAGGTTTGATATTTCATTTTTATTATGAATAAACAGAAAACAGCAACTATAAAAAACTTGGAAATCTTTTCTGCATTTTTTTATTCAGTAAAATAAAAGTCCTCTTCCAGCCAGACACACATGAGGATCTGATTCGTCTGTGAACGGCTCACATCGGCCGATTCTTATCAACCAAACAATAAATCGCTCAAGATAAAGTATGAACCCGTGACATCACCCAGTTTGTGAGTCTGAAGCCTCCAGTTTGACATTTAGTCCTGCACCATCTGGTTTTTTGAAACCAGAAGGAGCAGGTGGTGCTTTATGGTTTATTTGACTCTGAACGGGATCATAATTTACAAACTGAACATCGTGCTATATTGAAGAAGACTTGACGCGAGAGATTGAGACCATAAACTCCTCGTGAAAGTGTTTACTGACGTTATAAATCAAGGGAGAAGTCGAGTCATTTTCTCTTCTATAGAAACTGACTTCTTCAGAACCAGCAGTAACACTCTGCTGTTCAGAGAACAAGCATCAGACTCTTCAGCTTCAGCTTCACGTGGTCGACCTGCTGTCTACGACCATCGTTATATACAGTCAGTGGTCGGGCTCCAGGTATCAGGGTGTCAAAGGTCAAACAGGAAGATTGGCTTCGTCTCATCAAACCCACAAATGTTTACAGTAATCTCACTTTGCTGGAGTTTTTTCCAACTCGTGTTAAAAGAGATAATCTATATTTTGAAATACTGACCACAACACAAACTGTACCAATCTGTAAAGGAATCATTTCCTCATATGAAATACGACAAGTTCTTGGCCTTGGCCGTACAAAGTGAAAGTGTATTGAACAGATCCAGAGATTTATGGCTCCAGTGAGAGCCGTGGCCAGATGGAGCTCAGGAAATCTATTAGAAATCATTTAATGCACAACTCTGGTTGTTTTTCACCTGGGCAATATTTCCCCGTCTCGCCGATTGATTCTGAGCAAAATCTTATCAATATCTTCACTGTTGAACATCGGTCGGTGATACAGGACGAACCAACAATCAACCAAAATATAAAACACAAAGCATGTCCACAGATATTACAAGACGTTTATCATTTTTTTTTAATATAAATATGACATATTTATGACTTAATGAGTAGTATGTACAAGTATTCTTATTATTGTACTTTTATTTTGTTCATAGACATTTGATTCAGTTTTGTACATTTGTTATCATCATTATTTTTCTGTCTTTTATTACCAACTTTTCTTTATTTTTGCTACAACTGAGATTTTCACACATTTGTTCTAAAATATAATTTAGATTTCAAGACCCGTCTGCTTCCCGAGCTTTAAGCTTTCAAGGTAATGGTGTAGCCGTTTAGATAATGTTTAATTATTGAGATGATAATATGATCATTACTTATGCACAGTTCACATAAATAGATTTTTAGCCTCATTTTTTAGCCGTCAAAAGCCCCGGATCGGAGCCAAATCTGCGTTCAATCCACAGTTTTCTTTGCATTAAAACAAATCTACGATAACAGCAGCGAATCAGAGCGCAGGATGAGGTGATGATGGTTTAAACGGAACACAAGGCAGCAGGTCGTGTTGGGGGAACGGCTCAGTGACCTGAACCTGGCGTCAGCCGGTGAAATGACCAACAGGCCAAAGTCCCAGGAACAGTGTTTCTTCACCACCTCAGAGTAACTGGTGCAGTTATGAGGACTGTGATCACTCTGCACAGCTTCACAGTAAATTAAAGATTCTGAGCACAGAAGAGAAAACAGTAATAGAAAAAAAAACCTTCTGACCTTGAAGGCGTGTCCCTTGACGACCACGGAGACATCACAGTACAGACCCTGCAGCCGCTGCTCGTTCAAACACTCCAGGACGTTGTTGCCAAAGTTAGGGATCGCCATCTGCAGCGTCTGAGCCATTACGCTCTGCCCAGCACCACAGGGTCTGCAGGGGAAGACAAGAGGAGGAGAAGTTAGACCTGACAGAGGACTGGACGGAGGGAGGAAGGAGATCTGAGGGAAAGACGGCAGGGACATATAGAGAAAGGTAAGGAGGGGGGGGGGACAGAGAGACACTGGAGGGCTGATGCGGAGGTGAGGACACAATGAGGCAGCCGAGCAGGAGGAGGAGGAAACACGGTTACCAGCGAGAGATGAGACAAGGATAAAAGAAGGTCAAGAAGCTGTTTGGAAGACGGAGACAAGGAGGAGACGAGTAGGAGACGAGTAGGAGACGAGGAGGAGACGAGGAGGAGACGAGGAGGAGACGAGGAGGAGACGAGGAGGAGACGAGGAGGAGACGAGGAGGAGACGAGTAGGAGACGAGGAGGAGACGAGTAGGAGACGAGTAGGAGACGAGGAGGAGACGAGGAGGAGACGAGGAGGAGACGAGGAGGAGACGAGGAGGAGACGAGGAGGAGACGAGGAGGAGACGAGGAGGAGACGAGGAGGAGACGAGGAGGAGACGAGTAGGAGACGAGGAGGAGACGAGTAGGAGACGAGTAGGAGACGAGGAGGAGACGAGTAGGAGACGAGTAGGAGACGAGGAGGAAAGAGTCTTAAAATAAAGGAACAGGCTAAATAAAGTGTATGATGATTAATGGATTAAGTATTTGGTAAACAACTTTAATTCTAAACTCCAAATGAACTTGGAGTGAAAGAGAGTTTTCGGGGCCACCAGCGACGGTTATATAAGCCGTCTTTCTCTTTTTTTTTCAAATCCTTGTTTCATTACAATCTAATTCACAGTTAATAAACTGTTTTGTGGGTTTTGGCCTAGTTTGTTATTTCCTCTGTCAAAACACAGTCGCTTACATAACTCGTCTGTTCCACTCGTCCTCGTCACGATTCCAACGAGGAAGCCCGGGACGAGAGAAGTGGGGGAGCCGTCAAATTCGTGACAATAGAAATAAACAAAGGACAGATATACATCCCTCTAAACACGTCTTTGTCTCAGGAATGGAAGCGTCTCCGTCCTGTGGAGCCTTTATCTGTGATTATGCACGAACAATATGCAGGGGATAAATAGGGACGGGAATCGGCAGGAACCTCCCGATACGATACGATCACGATACTTAGGTGGCGATACGATATGTATTGCGATTCTGTAAGTATTGCGATTCGATATTACGATTTCCTGGGATTTCTTTTGGTTATTTTTTTTTTTTCAAATACTGGACCATGGAAAAATGTTGAATCATACCTTCAAATACAACACAGTCAAATTCACTTAGAGCTTTACAAGTTTTATTTCAAATATTAACATTAACTTAATAACTACCGGGCAGCGAATAGAGAAAATAAATAAAAATGTGCCCTATTATTGTATAGCCCCTGTTAACTGCACACAAACTGACAGATTAAGAAATGTAAGCCACTTAGGCTACTTTTAAACAATAAATAAAAGGTAAATTAAATACAATGAATAAAAGTTTACTTAAAATATAAACTTTGAAATAAACAAAAAGTAGGCTATTGTTGTTTGGATGTAGGCGATGCAAAGCTAGTGCTTGGGTATGTTTAGATTCTTGTGCAAAAACAAGAGCTGGTCAACATGCTCTGGGGTGATGTTGCCCCCCCCATATATCCCCCCCGGTATAAACCAATAAATATGTTTTTTTTTTAATTTTTAAAAAATCGATTTGGGAGGCAGCATGGTGATTTAAAATCGTCATACACAAGAATCGCGATTTGTAACTGAATCGATTTCCTCCCCCATCCCTAGGTATAAATCCTCTAATGCCAAGTATGACGGAGCAGAAGCAAACGGATGAGAACAGTCGGGACTACGCTGCTGAACAACTCCATCCAGGATCAGGATCCTGGTGACGGATGATGGAGGAACGTTCAGCCTCAGTTGGACCGGAGCTGGTCGGGGGGGGGGCTCCTCTGCTGCCAAAACAAACCACTACCAGAGAACAACATTATGCTGATGAGCTCGGCTGCTCCGCCGGGAGAGACACCAGCAGACGAGACCCAGCGAACGCTACATCACCTCTGGTTCTCCTCATGGACGCTGCAGCAGAAGCCCAGGGGTCACACAGGGGTCACAGCCGCAGAAATCTCCCCATCTTTTCACAACTTTGATCTGACAACACAACTCAACCCTGCAGACAAAAACTTCAGAGCAACTTTTATATTGTCTGCTTGACCCCAGCTGGGAGATGAGGCCGACTTTATGATAATGAGAAGAAACATTGTTGCGATGTCTCTTGAAGAACGGAACATGTCTAGAACTCGCTGCTCGGGTCACGACCGACTCACGGCTTGTGCTTAAGAGGCTTTTATTCTTCCTCTGCAAAATTCAGTTTATACAAATGAACAGCTGCCCTCGGCCTCGTGCCCACAAACTTAAGTTAAGAGATTATTCATTCAATGGTCCAAGCTGTGGTCTACGATTTAAGAAAAAATGGAATAGTAATGTTGCTGTATATTCAGTACGCTGCACCGCTCTGGCCACAAATCACTATTTGCATTTCCAATCCTTTCTTTCGTGTCAGATTCTGCTTCTTTTCACGACAGCGATCGAAGAACTGATGATAACTCTCTGAATGCTCAATGTGCCCGACTACTAAAACCAGTCGTAAGTCACTGCCCGGCAAACAACATGTCGTCGACCACAGCCGCTTATGAATGCAAACTGTTGGCTTCAAACCAAAACATCTCTATCACCCCCTGGTGGCTGTTTGCAGTAAGGGTCATAAACACAGCCACCTCAATGTTAGCAGACGGGACATAGAATGGGATGTCTAAAGGCCGGCGCATGCTTCTGCGTTTTCACGGGCCCGGAAGCGTAAGAGCCCTTCCGGGCCCCTTACGTGCTTACGTATCCCTTCTTACGTGCTTAAGTGAGTCGCCCAATTTCTCTAACTAGACGGCAAAGCTCCGCGAGCGTCACGTAGCCGGCAAGGCTGTGATTGGTCTGCTAACTACATCATTTCCGGAGTCGCATTTCCGGTTCTTGCCCGATAATACCGGCGGAAACCACGGAAGATTTAGAAGAACGAATATGGACCAGATAGAAGAGCACTTGGCAGAAGAGATCCGAAACTATGACCACTAGTATAACCCGTCACTGACCGGTGGATTTGTCCGCCAGAAAAATGACTATGACGAGCCGCCGTGGCGATGTAAATAAACGTCTCTTCTTCTTGCCACACACGAAGAAGAGCCGACTTCGACCAAAAACATTACTCCGCCTAGTGTTCTGGCGGGGAATTGCATGGCAACACGCGCAACGCTTGTAAAACCATGAATGACAATGAGTCCTGCGTCACAACTGCGTGAAAAGCCGCAGTCGCCGTTGCAGAAGCATGCGCCGGCCTTAACTCCACAGCTGGAAACAACAAACACAATCCACCAATAGCACAACCCGCAGTACGACTTATAAAACAAATCAAAAAAACTTTATTTCTGCTGCTACGAGAAGAATTCGGCCGACAAATGTCATTTATGTCTAGAACCAGACACTTTTCTTGTGTTGAACAAGACAAATGTAAACTTTGTTCTACACTGAGCCGGCGATGAGGTAAGCACTGTGGATTCCTCCACTTCCACAAAGCTCTGAGCCGGGCAGCAAACCTTGAACCTGTGTTGATCTGTGGGAGGTGGTGACAGCTTTACTGTTGTCTGAACAGCCAGGCATGACACATCATGAAAATCTCTCTTGTTGCAAAACCTCACATCCAGAACGCAGCACACACAAAGAAAACCACCCACTGTGTTCGAAGCTGGGAGACTTAGGTTTAAACTTCACCGAAGAAACAGTGGAGCTGATCCTGGGCCGACAATAAAAAGGAAAGTGGTTCTGATGGGAAGCTTCCAGATGTGAGGGTGTTACCAGGTCGTGCTACGCTAACCTAGGCTAGCCGAAAAATGTAAGTGAAAGTAGAATGGCACTCCGAGAGCAAATTCACCAGCAGTCACTTTAAATTCGATCCAGCCAAACTAAAGTTACTCTCACTTATAGATACACAACCACTAAACATGCCTAACATTTCTCATCATCTCTTGATTATTTCTTTAGAAATTCACAAAAAACACCCTCTCCCGCAATTTTAAATAAAGTGCGAAAACAATTCCCAAATGAGCGTACAAAAATCATTGGGTTACTCCCTGACCCCCACAGCATCCTTCTACTAAATTTGGTTTAAAAACCATCCAGCAGTTTATTAATAATCTTGCTAAGTTACAGAAGCATATGAAAACATAACTTCCTTGGCAGAAGTAAAAAAAAAAAGTCCTGAGCTCCTGCCTTACGCCCACGTGAGGGCAGCTCTGAGAATAGGGGGCCATTAAAATTTCATTGAAATTAATTTTTAAGCCGATAGCAATTAATTAATCTTTCTAATTTGCTGCACTGGGCTAATAGAGGCAATAACGCAGGTGCATTAACGACACCAGCGCTACACATTTCATTACAAGTGTTTCAATTTTAGTTTTGAATGTTGAAAACTCTGGACTATTTGACCGATGCACTTCTAGATGGACACAAAATCAATGAAATATTAATAGTGCAAATAATAAACCTCGGTGATCAGCAGAGTATTCTGCTCCACAGTGATCTGTATAATAACTGAGGACAGTTGATGTGATCTGAGAAACGTTCCCATCATATCAAAACACATCTGAGCTGCATCAACTACTGTCGAGTTGTCTCCAACTTATTATGTTAAAATCAATAATGTTCTGACATAACTAAGTCAGTGTTTGGTTGCCACTGTCCCTCGACACATTACTGAGCCTTAACAGTTTGTGTCGATGTCAACAAATCAATATACATCACATTAATGTAATATTAATTTAACTGAAGTGCATTTGGGCCACGTCCAGGTTTTGTTGACCTGCATAACTTCTACTTTAATGAATGCATCGGTATCTCAGTGATATGACGCGTTCTCTCCTCTCCTCTCAGATCCTCTGTGATACTGATGCTGGGTTTGACCTGCGCCACCGGCTGGGGGAAATAAAAAAGGCTCTAAAAATGCACGATGCACGCCGTCCGCTCTCCAGCACCTGCACGTCCCGTGGCGCCGAGCGAGAAATTGAACCGACAAGTGTCCCGGTGGAGCTGCTCGGCCGCTGATTGTTTCCAGGTGTGAACATGTGTGCAATCACATGAATAATAAGCAGCAGCACGATGTGAAGAAGATCGTCCGGAAATAACCACGTACCACGGACAGTAGATCGACCTAACAGTATGTAGCCGAGCTAGAACATCAGAGTCTTAAGTGACATAAATAATGTTGTAATTATGAGAATACCGTTGTGATTGAGATGAAACGTGTAATTTAACGAGAATTAATGAAAGAAAAACAAGATTTCGTTTTTTGAGGAAATAAGCAGCAGGAGGAACCTGCTCACGCCGGAGTTCCACTCACGCTTAACATCTATAACCAATGTCATTGTTTATCGATAAAATCTCTTTGAATATCACGACAACGAAACGAGGTCGACCACGTCCGAACACGTCCTCCTCCACGAGAGAGACAACTTCCTCCATGTCGGTGGATTAGACTAAAGTCCTGACACTGATGATAACGAGGAGCAGAAGAGACGAAATATGAATGAAGAGACCGACACTTAAGAATAACTGAACATGATGCTCCACATTCCTCATTTTGACGCAGGCGGCGTGCGGATCTCCGGATGTTCCCTCTCCAATACGACACCTAGCCTAGAATCACGACTTTTCGTTGTAGATCTTCACCCTGACGCCACAGAACTGGTCACAAGAGCAGAAACTGTCCCTGCGTGCTTGGGTCGCTTCAAGGTCAACTTCCCGTGTAAGGAGGAACAAAGACACGCTTTTCCATTAGGTCACAAACTATTTCTTCTACTTTTATTTTGTTGACGTGTTCAGTTATTGTACGTCTGTCCGACCTGGGAGAGGGGTCCTCACACGTGACTCGGGGGGTTTCTACGGGTTTCCACCTATAAACAGGTTTTATTTTGGTAGTTTCACTCTTGTTGAAGGTTAAGAACAGACGATGTCGCACCTTGTTAAGATCTCTGACAAATTCTGATTTATAGATAGATACTTATTCATCCCCGAAGGGACCTAAGCTTTTATTCTGAAGGACTTCACAACTCTGTTTAGCTTCAGTTATTCTTCTTTAAATCTGTATTAATATTTGACTTCTCACATATAATATGTCCATTAGCAGAAGATGTCGCGCCTTGTTAAGATCCCAGACAAATTCTGATTCATGAATATGGGCTGTACACCTAAGCTTTTATTCTGAAGGACTTCACAACTCTGTATAGCTGCAGTTATTCATCTTCAAATCTGTATTTATATTTGGCTTCTCACATATAATATGTCCATTAGCAGACACTTCTGTACAGTGACAGCTCTGTGGTAGTTCTGGTGCACTCGACTAATTCTAGACTAGTTCTTAGATTACTCTTGTGCTCCTGTGATGAACTGGTTTTGTGAAGATGTCTAACTCTCCCTCCGGATCAATGGAGTCCGTCTCTCCAGGAGCCGCGTGCCGGGTGTGACCTGAACACCGGGTCACGCGTGCACATCCTGCAGACGACCTCTTCCTCCTCAAAAGGTCAGCGAGGTCACAACAACTTCCAGGGAACATAAAGGCCGGGTTAATTCACACCACTTGACCTTTGCCCTTCAGTCCCCATGTGCCCCATTATGTGCTTTGACTCCAGCTTCACGGTGTTTGTCTGTGTGTGTCTCTCTCTCTGTGGGGGTCTTCGACAACTTTATTAGTTACACCCACAAACTTTGGGTTATTATTACACAGACTAACCAAGTCAACAGGAGCTTGTGACGTCAGCCCCCATCCATCACACCCCTGATCAGACTCGGTTTCCTGGTTCAGGGAGGTTAAGAGGTGGCCTTCTAGCAAGTAGCAAGCTAAAGCTAAGGCTAACCCAGTGGAAAACACGTCCTCGGTGCAAAGAAGTCGTAAACACACCTTTCTATCCGCTGAGCCGGGCTCCAGCGCTGGGTGACTTCAGGTCAAAGGGCATTTAAGGATAGAAACCACCGATATCCAGCGACACGCGTGGGCCCGGAGCAGCCAGGAGGAGGCTCGATGTAGCACCACCGGAGCTCCGAGTTCACAATAACCACGCGATTATTCTTTATAAGATTAATTAAAAACATCGATTTATGTGGGAAGCGGCCCAGGAGGAGGGGGAGAGGAGCCCGGGAGAAGCGGGAGAAGCAGCGGGGAAGCAGGGCCGGCGGAGCGGGCAGGGAGCTGTCGGTGCCCGGCCGAGTGCCAGCGCGATGCCCGGGAGGATTTTGGGAGTCCTCGGTTGGCCCGGGCCGGTGCGGAAGGAGGGAGGGAGGGAAGGAGGGAGGGAGAGAGGGAGGAGGGAGGAGAAGAGAAGGAGAGAGACCCGGTTTAACCCCCCAGCCAACCGCAGCACACACGCGGGGATCGTCCGGGGAACCAGGGGCTCGACACCCGCCAGAGAGAGACTCGGAACCGGATCAGATATCCGCCTCCCCCCGGTCCGTCCCCCGGTGTCTCCTCCGCGTCCTCCCCGGCTTCCCTCCTCCTCCCGCGGCCGAGCTGCAGCCACCGACTCGGGACACACACACACACGCGTTGCCCCCCCCCTTCCTCCTCCAAAATGTCGCTAGCGAATAAATTATTTAAATAAAAATCTAAACCAAAATTAAAATGTAAAACGAAGCCGCTCGGGCCGAGGGAATTATTATTTATTTTCCCCCGGAGCGGGGAGGAGGGTCTACAGGCTCCATCTTTAGCCGACATCAACAGGTCATCCCGGGACACGATGCGCTGCAACTGTGGGCGAGACGGATGAACCCGGCGTGGAGGGGAGGAGAGCCGGGGAGAGGAGGGGAGGAGAGCCGGGGAGAGGAGAACCGGGGAGAGGAGAGCCGGGGAGAGGAGAGCCAGGGTCCGGCTGCAAAACCTCTACCGACCGATCGATGGGTTAGAACCGGGACTTGTGCTTTTTTAACCCGGTTTGTTCGGTAGTTGTGGAAACTGCCTGGCTCCTGATTTAAAAAAAAGTAGTTTTATAGCGGGGGGTAAAGTTGAGGAATGCGGGAGGAGGAGGACTCGTCGGGGGGGAGGAGGAGGGAGTGGAGCCGGTGAAGTGGTTAAAGTTTGGTCTGTCCCCGGGAGCCCATCCCCCACCGCGGCCACCAGAACTTCACCACCTCCGGCCCCTTTAAAAAGAACCACAAAACACCCGCTTCCAGCCGGCACACACACCGAGACACCCCGCCGCAGCCCTGCACTCGAACCCCCGGTTCCACACGGGCTCCCCCCGCGGGCCCCCAGCTCCACCGACCCGGAGCCCGAACCCGAGCCCGGGCCGAGGTGCTCAGTGCCCGGGCCGCCAGCTCTACTCACCCCGCCGTGGGCTGTGGTGGTCCGCTGGAAAGTGCTTCAATGGAGGAGGAGGAGGAGGAGGAGAAGAAGTGCGAGCGGGTCTAGCGTGTCCCTCCGCTCACAGGAAGCAGCCATTCATCGTGACCGAGCACCGGGAACCAGCAGCCGGAGCTCAGACACCGACTCATGCACACACTGGACGCGGGCACGCACGCACACATGCAGGCGAGCAGGGAGAGCGCAGAGCCATCGAGGAGGAGGAGGAGGAGGTTTTTTATTTGCACTCTCCCAGGAGCTGCAGACAGATCACAGAGCTACCGATCACACAGACAGACACACACACACACACACACACACACACACACACACACACAGACAGACACACACACACACACACACACGCACACACACACACACAGGTGGACAGGCTGTCTCACCCCACTTCTACCACAACTGCACCTCACGCACATGTCAGCAAACGATGCTCAGAAAACTTTCTATTTTTAAAATGATTTATGTAAAATATAATGTAAATCAAAATGTAAAGTAAAGTATGTAAAAATGTAATTTAACTAATCTACAGATAACAGAGCAGGAATTATGTTTACTGTATATCAAAATGTGTAATTTCACGTAATATAATTTAATGTGTATAAAATATAATATAATGAATGTATTCATGTAATGTATTTAAAATATAATATAATGTATGTCAAAATGTAATGCAATATAATGTAATGTATGTAAATCAGATGTATATCTAATATAATATAGTTAATGTAATCTAATGTAATCTATGGAAAAATATAATATAATCTATGTAAAATATAATATAATGTACGGATGATTCAGCGCAGAATGTTACGAGTAATGTAATAAAGCTGGTGGAGTGAGAGTAATGAGATTACATCGCAGAGAGTAATGGATTACAGGTCCGAGCCGCTGCAGGTAGACAGGCAGCGTCCCCAGCCGACCCGGCTGTCTGAGCCCCACCCACCGAGTCCACCCACTCAACCCGGCTCCCCCTCACCGCTCCCCGGGGTGGCTTCTCCCTCAGGCCGCTGCTCCTGGAGCCTCCTCCTCTCGCTGCGTCTCCTTCCCCGGGACCGGGAGGCCGGCGGCCGGCGGCTGGATCCGTGCTGGTGGGTCTAGACTCCGGGCAGGTGAGCCCTCCGGGGCCTCCAGGCGCTGCGCAGGGTGAATGCTAAACAGGATGAGACTGCATCAGGCTCCTCGCTCCCTCTCTCCCTCTCTCTCTCCCTCTCCCTGTCATGCCAAATACCATTAACTCTATAATTCTCCTGTGTCAGATGTATAGCGCCACGCTCTCTGGGCATTTATTGTCACAGCGCCCCCATCCAGATGTTCAGTGTGCACACAGTGTTCCAACATGTGCACGTCATGGGAACTGGATCAAAACCACTGAATGCAACGAGGTGATTATAGATTTGACAACATTAAATAAACAAATATCTAATTACGTGTGGTTTTCCTGAGTAGATTATGCAATTGTTATATTGTATTATTATAGACGGACAGATGATGTTTGCACCTTGTACAGATTTTTAAAAACCCTCATGAGGCAAAGTGTGATTTGTGAGTATTGGTTATATAAATATGATTTATTGATTGATTGATTGAAAGTGGAGATATGGATCAGGGTGAGGCCTCAGGTGCAGGTGGAGCAGGTCCTGTCGGGTCATCTGAGGATTGTCTCTGATCGTCAATAATCCTCATGTATGAATCGTTTATTTTTTATAATGACCGGTTTATTTATGTGTTTGTGTTTTTTCTTCACTTCTTTTCCTGGGTTTTGGATGTTTCCTTCATTAGTTCTCCAGATCAATGTGATAACCCCCTTTGAGTGGATCCAGCCTTCTTCAATATAAAAATAAAATAAATAAAGTTTTATAGGGATGAATTAGGAATAAGATAAGACATACAGTATGTACATCATATACAAAGAAATATTGTTTGCCTTGAAAATGGACTTCAGTGAAGTGGCACAGGACGATCACACAAGCATATAAACTGTACTTGTGCATTAAGGAGATATTAAGATAAGATAAGATAATCCTTTATTATTCCCATGGGGACATTTGCAATATTACAGCCGCAAGAGTCAAACATAGGCCTCAGTGAGTAATAACAAGTAAAATGCAGGATTTAACTGTAAGGAAATATAAAAATGTAGATAAATATTGAGATAGACAAAAGATGAATGCATATGTATAATACGCTGTTATACGTGTATATATGGGCGGATATGGTATACAAAAATATTGACTATAAAGTGCTTTATGTGTGTGGCTGTGTATAAACGGGTACCATGGTATTGATACTGAAAACACAATATTTTATACAGTACAACTCTAAAAATACAATGGTATAAATTCTCAATAGTATACAATGTACTATGAATATAAAAAGGTATGCAGGTGTGTATATATATATGGGGGTAAAATCACAATGAGAGGTTTATATGTGGAATAATATAAGATGATTATAGTTATATATTACACAGGTAATGTGCAGAATTACACAATAGGCCATATAGTGTAGTATTTGTTGCTGTATTTTTATGCAGACGAATGCATTAAATGGTGATAACATTATAACATCTGGTGATTAACCTAAAGCCTGAATATAATCTCATTTGTATTAAAAAAGGACATTGACGTTTTCCACATACACTCAATGGTGTATTGTATGTGTGTGTGTTTGACTCCTCGGAGCTGGGACCCGTCTCCTCCTGGACCTGGGACCCGTCTCCTCCTGGACCTGGGACCCGTCTCCTCCTGGACCTGGGACCCGTCTCCTCCTGGACCTGGGACCCGTCTCCTCCTGGACCTGGGACCCGTCTCCTCCTGGACCTGGGACCCGTCTCCTCCTGGACCTGGGACCCGTCTCCTCCTGGACCTGGGACCCGTCTACTCCTGGACCCGGGACCCGTCTCCTCCTGGAGCTGGGACCCGTCTCCTCCTGGAGCTTGGACCCGTCTACTCCTGGACCTGGGACCCGTCTACTCCTGGACCTGGGACCCGTCTCCTCCTGGACCTGGGACCCGTCTCCTCCTGGACCCGTCTCCTCCTGGACCCGTCTCCTCCTGGACCCGTCTCCTCCTGGACCTGGGACCCGTCTACTCCTGGAGCTGGGACCCGTCTCCTCCTGGACCTGGGACCCGTCTCCTCCTGGACCTGGGACCCGTCTACTCCTGGAGCTGGGACCCGTCTCCTCCTGGACCTGGGACCCGTCTCCTCCTGGAGCCGTCTCCTCCTGGACCTGGGACCCGTCTACTCCTGGACCTGGGACCCGTCTCCTCCTGGACCTGGGACCCGTCTCCTCCTGGACCTGGGACCCGTCTCCTCCTGGACCTGGGACCCGTCTCCTCCTGGACCCGGGACCCGTCTCCTCCTGGAGCTGGGACCCGTCTCCTCCTGGACCCGGGACCCGTCTCCTCCTGGAGCCGGGACCCGTCTCCTCCTTGACCCGGGACCCGTCTCCTCCTGGAGCCGGGACCCGTCTCCTCCTGGACCTGGGACCGTCTCCTCCTGGACCTGGGACCCGTCTCCTCCTGGACCTGGGACCCGTCTACTCCTGGACCCGGGACCCGTCTCCTCCTGGAGCTGGGACCCGTCTCCTCCTGGAGCTTGGACCCGTCTACTCCTGGACCTGGGACCCGTCTACTCCTGGACCTGGGACCCGTCTCCTCCTGGACCTGGGACCCGTCTACTCCTGGAGCTGGGACCCGTCTCCTCCTGGACCTGTCTCCTCCTGGACCTGGGACCCGTCTACTCCTGGAGCTGGGACCCGTCTCCTCCTGGACCTGGGACCCGTCTCCTCCTGGAGCCGTCTCCTCCTGGACCCGTCTCCTCCTGGACCCGGGACCCGTCTCCTCCTGGACCCGTCTCCTCCTGGACCTGGGACCCGTCTACTCCTGGAGCTGGGACCCGTCTCCTCCTGGACCTGTCTCCTCCTGGACCTGGGACCCGTCTACTCCTGGAGCTGGGACCCGTCTCCTCCTGGACCTGGGACCCGTCTCCTCCTGGAGCCGTCTCCTCCTGGACCTGGGACCCGTCTCCTCCTGGACCTGGGACCCGTCTACTCCTGGAGCTGGGACCCGTCTCCTCCTGGAGCTGGGACCCGTCTCCTCCTGGACCCGGGACCCGTCTACTCCTGGACCCGGGACCCGTCTCCTCCTGGACCCGGGACCCGTCTCCTCCTGGACCTGGGACCCGTTTCCTCCTGGACCCGGGACCCGTCTCCTCCTGGAGCCGGGACCCGTCTCCTCCTGGACCCGGGACCCGTCTCCTCCTGGACCTGGGACCCGTCTACTCCTGGAGCTGGGACCCGTCTCCTCCTGGACCCGTCTCCTCCTGGACCTGGGACCCGTCTTCTCCTGGAGCTGGGACCCGTCTCCTCCTGGACCTGGGACCCGTCTTCTCCTGGACCTGGGACCCGTCTTCTCCTGGACCTGGGACCCTTCTCCTCCTGGACCTGGGACCCGTCTCCTCCTGGACCTGGGACCCGTCTCCTCCTGGACCTGGGACCCGTCTTCTCCTGGAGCTGGGACCCGTCTCCTCCTGGACCTGGGACCCGTCTTCTCCTGGACCTGGGACCCGTCTACTCCTGGAGCTGGGACCCGTCTCCTCCTGGACCTGGGCCCCGTCTTCTCCTGGAACTGGGACCCGTCTCCTCCTGGACCTGGGACCCGTCTCCTCCTGGACCTGGGACCCGTCTCCTCCTGGACCTGGGACCCGTCTCCTCCTTCTCGGCTCCTGGCGGATCTCGGCGGATCCTCTCCATCTTCCTCCTGCTCGTTACGATGCATCAGCAGCTGCAGGCTCCGCGAGATTAAATCAGATTATTCATGAGAGGCCTGATGTGTTTTCCAGTCTCGTCACATGTGCAGTGGGAGTAAAGTAGGCCATGCAGGGTGAGCAGACCCCCCCCCCCCTTCTCCTCCATCATGTCCTCACATTACACCGTCCCCCCTTCGCGGTTTCCCACCTCGCAGGCTTCCGTAGATCATCCACTGAAAACATGGCCGCCGCCTCTTGACAGCGTGAGTGAAGGGGGGGAAGTTTGTGTTGCCGCAGCGAGGACACACACACACACACACACACACACACACACACACACACACACACACACACACACACACACACACACACACACACACACATACACACACACACACACACACACACACACACACACACACACACACACACACACACACACACACACACACACATTGTGGGTTGGTGTACACACTGACTGAAACCAATTGAGTCTAGTATCGAAATAAATGCTACGCTAAGGCTATCTTCATTATTGTCAACATGAATATTAAAGTCACCAACAATAATAATTGTATCGGTCTTTAGGACTAGGTTTGAAAAAAACTCAGGGAATTCCGTTAGAAATTCAGTATAAGCCCCAGGAGCACGATAAACAACAGCAAGTATGATTGGCTGTTGGTGTTTCCTGGATTGGTGTCATAGGAGACACAAAAACGTCCAATACATCTTACAAATTTGGTTCCACACAGGGGTCGACAACCCGCGGCTCTGGAGCCTCATGTGAACAGGAGCTTGTCTACAGCTCAGACCAGAGGAGTCAGTTCTGTCTAAAGACAACATGATATTTGAGATTGTATACTCCCCAGTGGGTCTCCGAGGGTTAACAGTAGACATCTGCAGAAATAAAGTTTAGTATTTATAAAAATGAATTAAAAACGTTTACAGTTTAGCAAATTTTCCAGTCATCATTGAGACAGATCTCTTGTGATAAGATGTAGTTTAGGCCCCTTAACATTTATCTCAGTGCAAAATACTGAACCTGTGATCTGCTCCAAACACTGGAACCTCGGACTGTAATCCTTCGAGTAGTGTGATGTGTAGAGGAACTGCTTTAGTCTTTAATATATAAATCCAGCTGAGCTGTCACATGAAAGAATGACACAACAGAATCTGTATATATTCAGTTTATTATGTAAATATTTCAACGATTTGAACACTTGATAAAATACTTGAATTAAAACCAACACCACATTATGACAGTAAACTTTACCATTCTTATATAAAAGGATCAGACAGTAACAATAAATAGAAACATGCACTGTGTCCATACATTTTTTCCAGATTTATATGGGGTCCCTGTGACCTTTGACCAATGTAATTCATCAATAGATCTTTGATTCAAAATGATAAATAATCAACATTTTCTCATTTGTTGTTCTGTGAGGCCACCATGACCTTTGACCTTTGGCTACCAGATTCTAACCAGTTCATCCTGGATTCCAAGTGAATGTTTGTACCGAATTTAAAGAAATCCCCACTTGACTTTCATGGGTTTCGTGTTCTCCAGAATGGGACGGATGGACTAGTGAGTTTGAGGTACAGGTGTAATGATGAGAGGGGCGGAGTTTCTTCCATTAAAATTCCGTCCAGGGAAGAAGTACGGATAAAGTTTCTCTGTAAAGCAGCAGCCTGTGATACAACCGATGAGTGATTTAGAGTCTGCATTGTAAAAAGACACCTCACCTTTGTTGTAGTCTACAAAGACGCCCAACTTCTGAAGCTCTTCTTTCAATATTATAGGTTCTGAGTCTGCAGTTTTATATTTGCCCTCAAACAATCCAATGCACCAAAATCCATTTTCAACTGACAGAACTCTCCCCTTCTTTCTATCCACCGACTCCCTGGCCACGCCAACGAACCAACGTATCTTTCCTTTCACCTGCACCTCAAAGTAAAACTTCCCTGTCGTGAATCCCTCTTTTGCCAAAACCTCACAACATACATTAAATCTCTTTGGATTGTTTGTAGCTTTGTCCTTTTTAATATTGTCTTCTACTGTAACTTGTTTTCCGTCTTCGCTTATGACAAGTGAGTGATATGCAGTGTCAGGGTCAAGGGTCAAGTCGACTGCGTGCTCTCTCATTCTTTTCATTCTTTTCATTCTGATCTCAGGAATCTCTTCCATTATTTCATCGACTCTCTGTTTCAGCCGAGTCAGGTGTCCTTGCATGTCCTGGACAGACAGGTCAGGGCCGAGGTCTGTGTCGGGACAGCTCCCGTGTGGAGGTGTGGTCAAGGTCGAGAAGCTCTGGAGGAAACGATAGTGATCCTGTGACTGTGACAGATGTTCCAGCTGACTGCTTCGGCTCTTGAGCTCAGTCACTTCCCTCCTCAGTTCTTTGAGAAGCTCTTCACCCTTTTGCTTTATTCCTCTGTGCCTCTGCTGGATCGCCTCAACCAGCTCGGCCTGGCTCGTCTGAATGGACTGGATCAACTCTGTGAACACCTGCACGGCGGCTTGTTCCTCTTTTTCAGAATCTACCCGGCTGACATCGAGTAATTTTTCAACCTCCGCTATCTTCTCAATCCGTGTCTGTATCAACTTCTGCATGTTTGCCTGTGCCGCGTCTTTTGTTGCCGCCACTTTTTCATATTGCTCCTCCAGGGGGACGGCGTTGTGACCCTTGTGATCAGCTTTCAGACACAGGATGCAAATGAACTCCTGCTCCTTCAAGCAGTACAGCTCGGTCATCTTGTTGTGTGTCTTGCACATCCTGTCGTCGAGATTCTTCACTGGCTCTGATAACGTGTGACCTTTGAGCCCAGCAAGTCTCCGATGCGGCTCCAGGTGTGACTCACAGAAAGAAGTCAGACACGTCAGGCAAGATTTAACGGCCTTTTCTTTTATCTCAGAGCAGAAGTCACAAAGAACGTCAAGCGCCGGAAGCTGTGGGCCTGGAGTCGAGACTTTGACTTGAACCAACTTCTTAAACTCATCAGCTAACTCTGACATGACAGTGTTGACTTGGAGTTCAGGTCTTGTGGAGAATTCCCGTTTGCACATGGGACACTGGCAGGTGTCTCCGCTGTCCCAGTACGTGTGGAGACATGAGCTGCAGAAGTTGTGTCCACACGACAACGAGACTGGGTCTGTGAACACGTCCAGACAGATGGAACACAGTAACCTCTCCTCTGACAGCAGAGAGCTGGCTGAAGCCATATCTGGACAAAAACATGGGAGGCAGTTATAACTCATATCTGTGCTGAATAATCTGTTATAGATTTAATGGAAGGTTTCAATTTACCTGTGAAGTTTGTGAGTTTTAGAAGCAGCAGCTTGAAGTGACGAGCAAACTGTGACTTTGCTCGTTGAGTTTCACTTCAGCATGATGACGCTGGTGATGGCCCCTCCCCTGCTGCTCTGCTCCACTTCCTGGGTTTGTTTAACTCTTTCCACTCTGTTCACATTGGGAACTACGGTGGCCCTGAGAGCTCAACGCACAGCAACTTAAGAAAACACATTCAAGTGGACAAAACACATGCAGGTGGAAAACATCTTCATCAATTTCACAACACAACACTACACAACATATCACAGACACGCGCAGCAAATACAGAAAACTGTGTCTCATTTGTGACATATTCTGCATTACTTTGTCATCTTCCCTCTTCAGTTGTAGCCCCAGTTTATGTTGATTGTTATTGATCACCGTTACTTTAACGTTCTCTCAACATGTCAGCTACATGTCTGTACATTTAAGTCATGAACGTAATTGTTGATGTACATATGGTTCTGAGATGCAGTACAACTACAAACTGCATTTTGTTTTTTCAATTCTTAAGCACTGAAAATCAACCGTTTTTGTTGTTTTTTCACAGGTTTTTCTAGATTTTTCTAAAACCAACATGGAAAACCAAATGTTAAAACTTCCTTAGGCACGCGCGTGCGTAGGCACATCAGTGGGCCGCGGATTACTGTCTAGTCAGAATGGTCCCTGGGACAAAACCAGTGGAAAACCCCTGGTGTAGAAGACTCAGAACAAGACATTCAAATGAGTTGTAGCTAAGTTTAGGTTTAGGATGAATTGATAGACTGGAGTTAAAAATAGCAGCTACTCCACCTCCTCGTCCGAGTTCCCTGGGAACGTGTGAATTTATATGACTGGGGGGGGGGGGGGGGGGAGTAGATTCATTTAGACTGACATTCATCAGGATGCAGCCACGTCTCAGTGAGGGACAATAAATCTATGTTGTAATCTGAGACTAGTTCATTAACTAGAATAGCCTTTGAGGACAGTGATCTCATGTTTAAAGACCACATTTGAAAGTCTTAGTTTCCTGCGTTGTTTCAAAGGTTGTGTTAATATGTATAAGATTATTGTGTGGAGTTCTCGCTCTGAAATTGTTTAATTTAAATAATTAAACACGCACACACACGCAGCCACACACACGCCAACAAACATGTCCACTCTTCCTGTTAAAGTTCGTAGTTGATCACTATCTAACCATCAGCTACTCTGTTTAGCGCTGGGCCGACGGAGGGTGCACACTAGGGTGCATCAAAAAACAGTTCCAGCATATTGATCTGTCTGGGTGCTCAAAGTGTTACCATCCATGCGAAAACAATAAATGCAAAATATTTTTGCGATACGTGGTGATCTAGAGGTGGAACGGCACACAGTTTACTAGCTAGCATAACTTAGCTATGCTACCTCATCGTTAGCTAATGCTAGCTAGCTAAAGGTTTTGGAGATCATTTTGGCCTGTCCTATGGGCCTTATTCTATTCTTGACATTTGTTGTGTTCTTCCAACCTATTTTGAAGCCACACGGTAGGATGAGATTGACCATCAGCCAGTTACGTAAAAAGTTCATCTGAGGCCAGTCCCAAATCCAGGCCAAGCCATCAGCAGCCAACATATGGATGTCAAAAATTCTCGATGTGTACATTCCCATCAATGTACTTCTATAGTACATTGATGGGACAAATCAGACTCCGACCAGAAGGAAACAGAAGCTGCGGAACATTTTTGAACTCTTGATGTTGAGTCAGAAACTGAACATGATAACAAATCTATTCAAACACAATCACGTATATTAACATATACATATATTCTGAAGTGGAAATTTATAGATGCTATCGATGTTTTATTTATTACAGCATGAACTGTTAATGTGAGAGAGAGTATGTAATAAGTATGTAATAAGCGGAGTTCTTGCTATGCTAAGTTAATGTCCCCATGGTTTGGCTTAATGGTATTAACTTTGCAGATAATCCCTGCTAGATAACTTGTCATCCGCAGAATTGTAAGAGAGTGTGAACAGTATTACAGAGGGTAATCACAATAAGTACACCAACCTTCCAATAAACAAATGTTGTTGCTTATAATTATTACTAGTAGTGACATCTGTAGAGGCATGAGTATTACCAGTAGCTATATCTGCATTCTTTATCAAAATGGCACAGCCTAGACATTTAGAGACAACCCATTGCGTGAGTACTTTTACTTTTAATTCTTAAAGTAAATTTAAAAGTAAGTACTTTTTACTTAAGTAGGATTGTTGATGTAGTACTTTTACTTAAGTATATATCTTCCTGGGTACTTGTACTTTTACTTAAGTACTAAACTTCAGTACTTCCTCCACCACTGCTGTTAAGGGAGGCAGAGGAATAAGTAAACATGAGACACTCGGAGCGAGAGAGAGCAGTGGAGCGAGAGGGAAGAACGTTTAAAGTCACATTGAGGACTTTATTGATGTGAAAGACATGATGACAGCAGTCAAATGAATAAACCAACGTAAAATAACCTATGAAATCAAACTGAACTGTTCGTTGTGTTCTCACGTAAACGTAAAAAACTGACAACTATATTCTCATAATCTAGAAATCGCTTGATTCAGATGAAACATTTCAGCTTCTGCTTGTTTTCAGCTGTAATTGAAACAGTCGGTCCTTCGGCCTCAGAGAGAACGACGATGGTTTGTTTATTGATTCCAACCCAGTGACTCGTGCTGGAGTTTTGATCAAACTGCATCACAACAGAAAGACACTGGTTTGATTTGTAACTTAAACAATATCAGTAATTCCCCTTTTTTAAAGCGTCACCGTTATCGTCAATATCTGGACATGGAGACAGCTCAAGCACATCAACAGATTTGAGTTCGTTGTCCTCAGCAAAATTAAAAATCTGACTGCAGAGCCTCATTGTCACTTTCAAACTCCAGGAATAAAAATATTTAAAAAAAACAAAACCAAAAAAAAGCCGCCACAGCAGAATCACTCCATTTTCTCCTGGTCGGTCGACGTCGGGTCGTGGGAGTAGCAGCATCTCTCTCCATGGGAACATGTTCCCTGAATTAAAAAAAAGAGAGTAACATTAATATGAATAACATATTGAAGTTTATTAAAATACCTCAATCAGCCGCAGGAGCATTCTTGGCTGCGGCGCTCAGTTGATTTGGCCGAGAAGCAACAGCGAGTGGCGACCACAAATTGAACTATTGTTGTTTTATTTTATTTTTTTCCTCCTCATCTTTAAAGATATATATTTAGATATCTATATATTTTATTTTAAATTTTTGATACTCTATTTTATTGATATTCTATTTGAATCTATTTTATACTATTTCTATTTTTATGTTTTTGGTTGTTGTTATTTCATTGCCAGCAACTGCTTCATGTTGTCTCTGTGCATTTGACAATAAAAATCTTGAATCTTGAATCTTCCGGGATGAAGTCGACGCTCTTCACCTGCAAGACTCCTGAACACAAACCAGTTGAGTTGTGGGACCTGAACGTGTGTTAGTTCCTCATGAGGAAGACGTAGCTCCTGGCTGATGACAGGAGACAAACCTCTGGGAGTTGAGTGTCCGTCATAAAGACCTTTGACCTCTGACTCTAACTTCAACCTAATCAGGAAGCGAAGGTGGAACGTCTGCCTGATCGTTCCTCACGTCCCGAAAGGTTTCAGCCTAAAACTGGACCAGCTGCATCATGAAAAGTCTTTAAAACTCTGGAGTGAGGAGCCACACAAGTGTAAGATGATGAGCATGCAGTTAGTTGTTAATCCTTGAATCCGATCGCTCTGTCTTCTACTGTTATCAGGCTCATTCTGATCAGGTGCAGACTCACCTGTCTGAACCTCTTGCAGGGGAGGTTTTTCAACTGAGAAGAATCTGTGATCTGGTTCTTCCTCTTGTTCTGGTTCTTCTCTCTCTTGTCCTTCAGGCTGGTAGAGATGCCGCTGCTGGAGGAGAGAACACAAGAGGTGAGAGACGGACGGACGGAAGAAACAGGAGGAGAGATGAAGAGATGGAGGAGGGAAGTAGAGAAGGGTGATTCATAATAATTTGGGGCTTCACCAAAAACAGAATGAATTCAAACCAGTGTTACAGCAGCAAACGTCCAGTTTTAACTCATTAAACACATTAAATATTCTATTGTTCCCTCCTCAGAGATATGACTGCTTGTTTTTGTTAGTCAGTCTGTGTGTGTGTGTGTGTGTGTGTGTGTGTGTGTGTGTGTGTGTGTGTGTGTGTGTGTGTGTGTGTGTGTGTGTCTTTACTTGGCTTTGGCCCGAGCTTTAGGTCCCCAGAACGCCTGAGGATTCTCCTGGAACCTCCTCAGGTGGCGTTTACGGGACTGGGGGTTGGCGTCTTCCCTCACAGTGAAACAGGCCTCGAGACTACGAGCACACAGACACACAACAGAAACACGTCACAGCGAAGTTCCCACTGTGTTACGACTGCAAAGACTCGTCACCAGCACCAGATGGCAGCGTTTGTATCCGGGGTGTTTTGGCTCCATTGAATGTACAGTGGGAGAAAGTGGAGACGCTTCTTCTTTATCCAAAATCTATGGTTTGTCTCAGTGTGTTTGTATAAAACAATCACATCAACCATCAGTAACCCAGAAAAGATTCTGACCCTGAAAATCAACATGAAACAACAACCACCGGTTGTCAGGAGTAGGGTTGCAAAGGGGCGGAAAGTTTCCGGTAAATTTCCGGAAACTTTCCGGAAACTTTCCATGGGAAGTTTAGCTCGGGAATTAAAAAAAAAAAAGAAATACGTAAATTAAACGCTGAGCAATAAAAACATCATTCAAAACTCTATTTTAAAGATGTATGGAACGTTGAGTTTCAACCCTCCACTGTGCATTCTTCCATCACGTGCACAGATAACTCCCAGCATGCTTCACTCTACAGCAGGGCTACTGAGGCCTGCTGTAGAGTGAAGGACTAGTCAGGTAAGTTTCCATGATATTACTGGGGAAAATTTATTAGCATGCTGATTGAGGATTGTTCATCTGTTCATCTAGACTATTTCCATTCATTTATCCATCAATTGTAAAATATGTTTACAGACGATTCCAATTGTTTGGCTAACTATTTATATCTCTGGCATTGCATTAGTGTTTTTTTACAAACTTTTTTCTCATCTTATTCTACAGAACAATGCCACGTGCACTCTCTCATGTGTGGAGACATTTCACCCCATCCAATGTAGAAGGAAAGGCTGTGTACATTTGCAAATAATGTGCAAAGACCTATGTTAAGAATGACACAACGATGCAGAAGCATATAGTCAAGTGCCCAAAGTTTCCTCAGGGCTCAAATCAGCCTATGACACAACAAAATGTTTATATTTATGTCTGTATATGACAAGGTAAATTCAGTTAGTATAAATTATCCACAACATTTCCAGTTTATTCCCATTAATTCCCGTATATTCCCATTTATTCATGTTAATTCCCGTATATTCCCGTTAATTCCCATGGAAAGTCTCCAACTTTGAATATTCCCGGAATTTTGCAACCCTAGTCAGGAGTAGAACTGATCAGCGGTGGTCTCACCTGGGCTCAGTGGACAGGATCTTAAAGGCCGGGCTGGTCTCAGACAGCTTCTCCCTCTTCACAGGGTTCGACTTCTCCTGTGGCGGACGACCAAGCAAACATAAGTGTTCAGGTTCAGACTCTCACACGTGACTCTGCAAAGACAGCTTCTCCAAACAAATGTTATCTACTTACCCAGCATCTCATGATGTCCCAGATGGCTGCAGGGGGAGCGTTGGTCTTGATGGCGTTCTTACAGGCGTGAGCAAGGGAAGCCCGGTGACCAGCGTGAAGAAGAGCAGACCTGCAGAGAGAGAGAGAGGATCAGCTGATGTATGGAGGCAGGGAACATCTTCATATTCACAAATATCTCTCAAAGACAAGACGCCGCTTCTTTGACAAGGGAATAAAACCCGGTCACAGGAAGTTGGGTTAGCGTGCGTCTTGTTACTTGAATTCTCAGGTCAGGAAACCAGGAGACAAACGCTAACCATGAGCAGCAAGACACTAAAATGTTTCCCGGAGCCAAAAGTGACTTAAGATGATTATCGTTACATCACGACATCACTCGTTCAAACGTAGAAAATGCATCAATTTGTGTGTTTACCAGAACTGGAGCAGCGGGGGCGTGTTGCAGTGCATCGTGCTGCTCAGACTGTCCACCGTGTAATACAGAGGAACGTCTTCCAGCTCCTGAAACAAAGCAGACACCACAGGGGATGAAGACAGGAAGCAGCAGCTGAGCAGCAGGAAGGTCGTGGTCTGAGGTCACCTGAGGCGACTCCACAGGACAACACCAGAGAGTCAATGAGGTTCACCTCCGTCACCATGCTCAGAATCCCCTCCATGCGTTTAGATGTTCCGAACCGGGACGGATTCCCAGACACAGCCGACAGAACCTTCTGGACAAACGGCACGTCATGGATAGGCTCCGCCCAGAGAGGACCCCCCATCTGCAGAGAGGACAAACACAGGCTCCAGCTCACGTGTGTGTTTTCATACGACACACAAGCTACTACGCACAAGCACCGAGGTTTGGACACAATTCACATCCTGGGATGGTTTCTGTGAGTTCAACAGGAAATCAGAGAGGAAATAATTAATGTTAACCTTATATTTACCTGTAGCATAGTTAGTAATAGATTACATGAGCCGGATATCAATGAGTGTCAGTGTGTGTTACTGTGTGTGAGTGTGTGTGTTACCTGATGTCTCTGTCCACAGTGCTCACACTCTGGTCCCACAGGAGGTCCGGTAGCAGCAGAATACTTCATACTGAAAACACATGGTATACAACTTTACTACACACACACACACACACACACACAACATCCTGAGCTGTCACAACACAACCATATCAATACAACAAACCAAAGAATGTAAATGAGGATGAACGATGCGTCTCCACTTCCTCCCACTGCACAAAAATGAATACGAACAGTGCCTCAGGGTCCCACTGATGCATCATCTTTCATTTATTAATCTATTTTCACCTTTTAGTTTGTCCACGTCCCATCTGCTAACATGGAGGAAGTGGGGTTTATGACCGATACACCAGTCAGCCACCAGGGGGGGCATGTGAGGCACTCTGGCTTCACTTTTGGGAGCTGTCATGTCTAAATTCAGTCTGTGGTAACAACATTATTAATCTGCTGCTCAGTTGAAGTTTCATTTGTCCGAACAGATGAAACTCCGCGAGTCTTTCACTTTATTTCTGCCACCAAATTTGTTTTTCCGTAACGTTTTGGATCTTAAATCGTCCGTCAGTGAAAATAAGACCCAGGTGTTAAATGTGTATTTTCTTACTGTTTCCCATTCATCATTCTCTTGCCCATTTTCTGTAAGTGGAAGGACCCACAGCCGACACAGTGGTAGACCAGAGCCTGTTTACTGCAAAACAACATGAAGAACATGAAGAGAGCGTTGAACCTTAAATCAATCAATAGCTTATTTATTTATTAGATCAACTTGATTATGCAAAGTAATAACAGACAGGGATCATACGTCTGCACGGAGAATCAATTATCAGTACAAACAAAGGATTGTGTGTGTGTGTGTGTGTGTGTGTGTGTGTGTGTGTGTGTGTACCTGGCTGAGTTCTTCACTGTGCACTGTCCCGTGAAGACACGTACAAAGACTCTGATGTAGAAGTCGACGCTGACCGACAGCAGGGGCTGGATGTATCGCTGGTACACCCCCGCCCGCTGGTCCAAACTGTGGAGGATGATACGCAGAGCCTGCAGGGACACACACACACAAACACACACTTAATTCAGCTACAGCCATTCGATATACTTACATCTGGAAATGTCTTTGCTGTACTTGTTACACTGCAAAAAAGGCCACTCCAAAAATAAGCCCAAAAAAATGAATACAAGTTATTTTTTGCTTGTAATAAACCAGAAAATCTGCCAATGGAACAAGTCAAAATTCGCTTGGTAAGATTTCTTGAAATAAGACTTTATATTTAAGCCTTACAAGATAAGAGTGATCTTGAAATTAGCTGGGAAAACTCATTTTTAGCTATATTTTACTAGTATTGTGATGTTTTGTGTCTCATAATAAGCTTGTGATGTTCAAAAATAGTATTTTCCCCTCAAAAGTAGCATCTTTTTTTGTAATCCTGTTTTTTTCAATCGTATTTAACTAATTTTTAGTTTAGTTTAGTGGCAGATTCACAGAACTTTTAACTGATCCTTTCGGTTTATTTTCACTCTTACAAGTCGAACCATTGATCTGGACCATGTGACCTAATTTAATGCAAATCAAACATGTTCGAATGCTGCTGCTTCACAATAAAACATCTTCACCCTTCAAACGGCACAGGGGGCTTTTACTGTGAAGGAGTAACAGTAAACACACTGTATCCTTCATCATTGATCAGTTTGAAGGACACACACACACACACGCACAACCAACATGTAGCCTCAGGTCAGTATCCATGACGACATTGTTTGTGTTGCTCAGACTTGTGCACAAAGACTTAAAGTCGTACACACGGGGACTTGTCTGTGCGTGCTCGTAACTTTTCAGTTCCTCACCATCTCATGACAGTATTTGGCCTTGATGGAGACTGAACCGTACTTGCTGTAGCAGGTCTCTCCGCTGTTTCCAGCCATCACGGCCATGTCGGTGCATGTTATACACAACAGACCTGAACAGAGAGAGAGAGAGAGAGAAAGAGAGAGAGAGACGGCAAAGAGGACAAAAAGGAATATTTTTAAAAAACATCCTTTAATTGGCCAAATATCAAAGTAAATCCTTGTTTGTTTAAATCCTGACAGATGATTGACAGGCTGAACTCGTCACCTCCTTCACTGACGGCCTGCACGGCGGCGTCCAGGAAGGGGGCGGGGCTGCCATACGGATCCAGATCTATGACGTCATAGCGCTCCTTCTTCCCTCGCATCTCGTACATCAGCATACTGGGAAGAAAAAAAAAAACACGTCAATGATGAAAACAAAGTGTTTCACATCTGAGAGAAATATTAGATAACAATACAGATGCGGTTACAAATGGAGCAGAGGAGAATAAAGGAAGGATGTGAGCAGAAAGAAGACGAGTGAAAGAGAAGAAGAGAGAGGAGAAAAGAGTGAAGGGAGGCGTGGAGACGATCCAACAAAGAGAAAGGAGACATGACAGAAAGATAAGGGACATGAGCTCATGAAAGAAAGAAGGAAAAGATCAGAGCCGGAGCCGAGGAATGAAGAGAACAAGAGGTCAGAGGTGACGACTGGAGATGAATGAAGATGAGAGAGACACCGGAAGAATACAAGAGGAGAAACAAACACACAGCAAATCAGTGAAGCAGATGAATACTAGTGGTGGGGGAAAAAATCGATTCTGTTCAGTATCGTGATACCTTGCGCCCGCGATACTATCGATACTGTAGCACAAAGTATTGCAATTTTTTTTTTTTTAATACTTATTCACAATTATATATGTCACAGCCCCTGGCTGGCAACGCATGACGAGGAGTTTCAGAGTTTAAAAGATACCTAGTGTGTCTGAGGAAAGGATGTTCTCCACTGCAGGAGATATTGTAGCGGCCCAATTTGATTGAAGCTCTAGGTTACTCTTATTTACATGATTGTTCTCAGGTTTATGTTACTCTATTATGTCTGCTTTATGTTACTGTATTGTATTTAAATAATTGTAAGTTATGTGCTGGGAGCTCAGCGTTCACGTGAGAGGTCTCCTATTCAGAAAATAATTACAAAGGTCCTGTGTCCTGAATGTTCAAGGACAAAGTTTTTGCACTTCAGTTAATGTGTAGAAGACAAAGTTGTTCACAGAATTAAATGTGACATTTGAAGTGAGGTGAGCAGTCTTATTTTCCTCATTTTTTGTAATGCCTCTGAATAATATGGGGGACATGAATCGCAATATATCTCAGAATCGAATCGCAATACTTGCAGTATCGCAATATATCGCAGAATCGCAATACTATTGAATCGTGGCCCAAATATCGCAAAACTATTGAATCGTCACATTTTTGCCAATTCCCACCCCTAATAAATACCAGCGGCCGGGCGTGCCGAGCGGTCGTACCTGGCGTCCCTGCAGCTGGCCTGGAGCAGGTGGTTGACCCCGTTGACCTCGGAGTTCCTGGCGATCAGGCCCGCGGCCTTGGCTGAGAAGTCGTTGGCGGTGATGCTCCGCAGGCCCGGGACTTCCAGAGCGAAACGCACGGAGCGTAAACCCGACGCCGCCAGACCCTCGAGGACCCGGAGACCACGCTGAGACGAGAGAAACAACACTTCACCGCCTTGTAGCTGCTGCTCACTCTCACAGCTTAGTTTGATGACCGGTCACAAAACTGAAATCAGCCTCAGGAAAATCTCGATTATAAAACCCCGTCCTTCCTACCTCACATTTCTCCCCCGCGGTTGCAGTTTCCTCCGGCTCCTCTGTTCCGTTCTTCTCCTCCTTCACCGGAGCGTCTCCCTCGTTCGTCTCCTCTGACAGAGAGACCACCACCCTCTCCGTCTCTCCAGGCACCACCACCTTGATGCCACGCTGAGCCAGCAGCTCTCTGGCAAACTCTGTGATCACAGCACATCTGCAGCGGGCGGGAGATCACAGCTCGCTCAACAATCATTCTTTCCTGCCAGTGTTTTTGTGTGAATGATGAAGTGACAGAGGAACACAACTAGGGTTGCAAAGGGGCGGAAAGTTTCCAGTGGGCTACTGAGGCCTGCTGTAGAGTGCAGGACTAGTCAGGTAAGTTTCAATGATATTACTCTGGAAAATATATTAGCATGCTGATTGAGGATTGTTCATCTGTTCATCTAGACTATTTCCATTCATTTATCCATCTATTGTAAAATATGAGTACAGACGATTCCAGTTGTTTGGCTAACTATTTATATCTCTGGCATTGCATTAGTGTTTTTTTACAAACTTTTTTCTCATCTTATTCTACAGAACAATGCCACGTGCACTATCTCATGTGTGGAGACATTTCACCCCATCCAATGTAGAAGGAAAGGCTGTGTACATTTGCAAATACTGTGCAAAGACCTATGTTGAGAATGACACAACGATGCAAAAGTTTCCAACTTTGAATATTCCCGGAATTTTGCAACCCTAAACACAACACTGATCATGTAATTCAGATGAGCGGAGGCTGGATCTGCAAAGTAAAATATGGATGCAGATTGAAAAATATGAGACTAAGTGAAAGTGTCTCAGTGCCAAAGTTCTTTCTGGGCCAATGTCTCATCCTTCTATTGAGTTTTATGGAAATCTGTTGGTAGTTTTTGTGTATCCTGCAAAAAACAGACAGACAACAACAAAACCGCTCTGGTGGAGGAACTCATCAACCTTTGCAGAGGTTTGACTCTCAGATTTAACAACCTCCCAGATCCTCAGTAGACATAACGCTGACTGTCCAGTCGTGTTTAATTGTATAATAACCTGCTGAGTTCTGATTCACTTTACATTACAATCTGAGGAGAGTTGTGTCTGTGCTGTAAAAGAATTACGAGTCTGTAGAGCAAAGGCTGAGGTTTATACTCACGTCAGATCTCTGTTAAACTCCTGGACCGGGTTGTAAAACACTTCATTTGCACTGGGAAACAAGATGGCCGCCTTGCCCTCCTTGACCACCGTCTCCCCCGGTAGAAGACCCACGGGAGGCGGCGTCTCCGCGCCAGGTGCCGCGTCTGTTAGGGTCATAACCTCCGCTGTGGATCCAGTAGATGCAGGCGGGGGGGTTTTACTGGGAACCCGGGGGTCTTGACGGGTTTTCAGGGGCTCCATAGATTTCAGTCCCCTGCTGAGAACAGCAGCAGCCCGGCTGATCCTCGTGTGTCGAGCAGCACGAGTGAAACGATGCTGCAGGTGGGTGGAGCCGATGAAGGGGAGGAGCCGAGCTGACCTCACCAGCATAAAGGGACGGAGCCTTGAGAAATACAAATAAAACGCAGGAATGCTCATTAGATGTGTGAAGATCCGGATCAGTCCAGGAACATTTCCCTTTCTTTAACATTGTGAGATTGTTATGTTTTCACCAATTTCCTGCGATATTCCATGGATGTCTAGAGAACTAATGTCCGAGTGTTTAAAAATCAGCTTGATTGTATTAAAGGGGCAGTTGGTTCCTGGAAGAGATATGAACTCTGAGTGCTATTCTAGTTTTCAGGATGTATTTCCTGCAAATAGGCGACAAATGACGCCTATCATCACAGAAAATACAAATTCTCAAAGATCAATTAATTAAATAGCTTGTGATGATTTTTGTTTATAAAGCACTTTAAAAGTACCGAGTGCTTTGCAAATAAAGACAACATAAATTTGAATCTCCTCATTTTGTAAGATAACCGCAGATACATCAACAAGCACCAGTCACTAAATGCTTTCCAGATCAAATGTGGCCACGAGGAAAAAGAGCACACTTCAATATTTGGATGGATTGATTCTTGATTGATTATTAATCGTGCTGCTGGTCCCATCTCCCTTAACGTGGTTCAGAGGTCAATGGTTGACAGTGACACGTCACTTTAAAGCCCCCCCGCTGCTGGGGTCAGCTGACCTCCCTACAGGAGCCTGCAGACATGGAGGTGCGTTAGATTAATGTGGTGGCAGGTCTCACTATAAAAACACATACTACAGGATATGAATATGGTCTTGTTCTCATTCTCTCTCTCATCCCCTGTGCTCCTCACCTCCAGGGTTGGTTTGATTGGACATTTACAAATTTTGGCAGCTTACAACACACACACCCTCAATTTCCCATATTTTTAAAGAAATTGTTTCTTTATTCGCCATAAACTAGTCAGTTGGCACTTTACCCTGTTAGATGTGTATCTGAGCAGCATGTTACCCCCAACATGTTGTCAACATAACAGCTTTACGAGTTATTCAAACAGAACAAACCTATATTCACCCAAGTCAGTTTGTGTTATCGAAGCCTCCAGAGAGTTTAGTGTTGTGTTGTTGCTGAGAGGATTTTTGTGTCTCTTCAGAATGAGCCTCTAGCACAGTTAGCTTAGCATCGTTCACGTACGTTTTGGAGAAAACTACACTGGAGCAACATCAACGCGTTAAACCCCGTGTTGAGTAAATCAAACTCTATCTGTTGACAATGAGATACAAACAGGATTCAAACATCTGGAGCTGCTGCACCGACTCCATCAGAGGAGCTGTTAGCATGCTAGCTAGCTAGCTCAGGCTAAGCAGGCGGCGTTTGGATGTGTTTACCTGGGACACCCGGGCCGGGAGGAGACGCTGCTCTTGGGGTCTAATTGTAATTCTTGTCAAAGTGAAATAAACTGTGTAACAACGTGTGTGTGTGTGTCCTCGCTGCGGCATCACAAACTGCCCCCCCTTCACTCACGCTGTCAAGAGGCGGCGGCCATGTTTTCAGCTGCGGATCTACGGAAGCCTGCGAGGTGGGAAACCGCGAAGGGGGGACGGTGTAATGTTAGGACATGGAGAGTGAGGGACTGCAGTGAAGTGAGCCGCCACTTTTTTGTTGCGCGTCTACTCATGCCTCATACGGTAAAGCGGTAGTCAGAGCGCCTTAAAAGTACGAAAACACAACTATATTTTAGTTATAGTCTCTCATTTGATTATTTATTTTTTTATCATCATAGCGTATCTTCATGTAAATTATGTATTTTTACTGCAAATTGAAGGGCAAGTCTGTACAAAAGGACCAATGTATTCCTAATGTAACCATTTTTGGAAGCTGATTATAAATATTCCTTGAGAGGTTACAATTGACTTCGAGTGGATCCCTGTTCATGGTGTCTCCGACTATGCTGAGATACATTTTTGTGTATTTTTACTGCAGAATAAGTGAGAAAATTAAAGGGCAAATCTGTGAAAGTGGCCCAATATACATATTTGGATGAATTTGAAAGATATTCCTTAATGGGTTATGAGTATTTCCAGTGGATTCCTGTTCATAGAGTCTCTGACTATGCAATGTCCACATTAAAATGTAGAAGAAACCTCCTGTTTTCACAGACTCATTCCACTTCAACATGATTGTAACTAACCCACTGTGTGTTATTGTTTATATTGCCAGAAGTGTCTCCGTTATTTTATAGTAAAAATGTTAGATGATTTTATTTTGTAATGGTTCCGGTAGGGTCGCTCGGTGAAGACTGCTTAGCCTCTATGAACAATGGAAAATGCTAATGAGGAAGTCCAGACAAAACTTGAAGAGCAACATATCAGACGCAGAGTTGGCTACACTGGCACACAACATTGAAAAAGGAATGACTGACATCAAGAAGTGTACAGTGAAATGAGAGTGCATGCCACACCAGCCAATGAACTGAGAAGAAAAATGGACTCATGTGAAGCTGTGACTAATGACATGTTGAAAGTCATTTATGAACGTTTATCAGAAATAGATGGTGAATTTGACGCAGATTTTCAAAGGCAGCGTCTTCATCAGCTACACGCAAATGACTCTGCCTACTCTGTATATGGTAGCGCTTCACTGTCAGGTGCCAGTCTCCGCTCTGAAACTGCGAGCATTGCAGCAAAGAGAATTGATGCCGCTGCAGAACTAGCTGCAAAGGAAGCTCAGCACAAAGTAATGCAAGTTGAATTAAGGCAAAAAAGGAGAAAATCAGAACAATGGAAGAGCAATTGGACATGCAGAGGTCTGAATTGGACATGCAGAGGTCTGAATTGGAGCGTCTACAGGCAGAGAAGGAGATGGAGGCTGCTCGTGCCAGACTGATGATCTACGACAGAGTAATGAGAACGGAACCAGATGTTCAGCCCGCCCAGCAAAGCACCAGAGCAAGCAGTTCCATCCCCTCTGATCACCAGCAGAACCCTCACATTGTTGCACCAGCACCTCAGACTAACGTGTCTCAGTCGGCTCAAGCAATCCAAGAGAGCATCGCATGGGCCATAACAATATATATAGACAAGAGTAACTATGTGTTCCACAAGTACCAGAATCAAAACTCCAGTCAGAGTTGTCACAAACCTAGAGGCATATTTCTTAAATGCAGTCTGCTCGTGTCTGTCCACTGATATGTACAATCTTGTTCGTATTCAGGGTCACTGTCTGATCGTAGAACACCCGCATTTCAAACTCGCTCTCCTGGTGAGTATGGAGGACCATACATGACATAAGTATAAATAAATAAATAGATAAATGTAGAAATAAATACAGAAATATATAAAAAAGGAAATAAATAAATTAATACAGACATTAATAAATAAATACGTTAATAACAACAGAAATGTCTAAATAAATGTCTTCCACATTTATTTATTTATTTCATTCCCTCATTTCAGTCTGGTATGCTAATGAGAAAGGCGGGCCTAGCCGCAGTCTCATGCAGGATTGGTCACAGGAGTGTGATGATCCAGTCCTTCTACTTCTGCCTTTCAATGCTGACTGGTGTCCAGTAGCTGTTTGCAGTGTTGAGCCGGATCACACTTAAAATGAACTAGTTCAAGTTCAGAGGGTTAGTTCAGGTTATTTTTTATTGGGATGATGAAGGTGTCAGTAATCCTGACTGTGAGCGTCACGTCTCGTGTTCTACTGAGCACAAGGAGCAAGCAGAGAGGAGGAGGAAACAGAAACTCCAGCTCGGTACAAACCAGCTGCAGCTTCTGCTCTGATCATGAAGCAGCTGATCTCTGAGCAGATGTGACCAGAGAAACTCTGTGTTTTCACTGTTTCCACTGTTCTACAAAGTCACTCAGCAACTGCTTTGCGGTGATGAGCTCAAGTCTCAAAAAACAAACAAACAACAAACAAAATTTGCTTTATTAGGCTACTGTTCGCCCATTAAGCCTTCCACAGACAGACATACAACTCCTCGTTAGTATAGTGGATAGTATCCCCGCCTGTCACGCGGGAGACCGGGGTTCAATTCCCCGACGGGGAGGAAATACTTTTAAGCTTGCTGATGACACAACTGTCCTAGGCCTGATCACAGGTGATGAGGAGGTCAGGTGTCAGGACTACAACCACCATCTCAATGTCAGCAAAACGAAGGAGCTGATGATGGACTACAGGAAGAGGCAAGGAGTAGAATACGCCCCCTTCTCCAACGGGGCTACGGTGGAGCGAGTCAGCAGCTTCAGGTTCCTTGGGGTCCACATCAGTGATGACCTGACCTGGACCCACCATTCTGGGGTCCAGGCCAGGATTCTCTGCAATTTCTACAGGTGCACCATAGATAGCATCTTGACTGGAAGCACATCACCGGGATGGAGCTACCATCCATGGAGGACCTGTACACCCAGCAGTGTAGGAAGAAGGCGGGTCACTATTATACCGTGCATGGCCCAAGATGACGATAAATCATGATACAGCGATCTTGTGATAATCGATACACTGCAAGACAATCATTTAATATCACAACACAACAAGATGCCTGTCTCACTGAAGAGGAAAACAAAATGGCCATGAACAGGTATAGTGCGGGGTTGGTGTATTTCATTCACTGCAATGTGGTCTCAGTTTCAAAGGGTTTGACACAAACAGAGATTAAACAATGTACACAAAAGTGCATAAAGTACCATGTTAGTGCCCCTTTAGTCTTTAACAGACTCACTAATGTCCACATGGGCCATCGTTCGTATTTATTGAACTGAATAGTGAGATTTGGTGCCAGCGTATTGATAAACGTATCTCACAAGCATAGACCTTATTTAAAATGTCACAACAATGATATATTGCTGTATCAATGTTTTGCAGTAATATTTTGTATTATTATTACTGCAATGCCCGTTCTGAACCTGCCTGTTTGGAATGGGCTGTGTCAAAGCCCTGAAACTAATTATTCCTTGTCATTAGTGAGTCCTCCTATGGTGAAGAGAGTCTCTGGTGAAGAGTGAAGACGGAACACTTTGCATTCATCCTGCCTGGTTTATCATCTATGTTTTTTGTCAAATGAAACAAAATTTGCTTTACAACTGTTCGTGCGGTAAGCCTTCCACAGAGAGACATACGTTTTTGAAATCAGCGCAAGAAATTCGAATGGCCAGAGCGAAGGAATAAGTCCTCGTTAGTATAGTGGATAGTATCCCCGCCTGTCACGCGGGAGACCGGGGTTCAATTCCCCGACGGGGAGGAAACACTTTTAAGTTTGCTGATGACACAACTGTCCTAGGCCTGATCACAGGTGATGAGGAGGTGGCAGGACTATTGAGGACCATACATGACATAAGTATAAATAAATAAATAAATGAAGAAATAAATACAGAAATAAATAAATAAAAAAGGAAATTAATTAATTAATACAGAAATAAATAAATACGTTAATAACAACAGAAATGTCTAAATAAATGTCTTCCACATTTATTTATTTATTTATTTCCCTCATTTCAGTCTGGTATGCTAATGAGAAAGGCGGGCCTAGCCGCAGTCTCATGCAGGATTGGTCACAGGAGTGTAATGATCCAGCACTTCTACTTCTGCCTTTCAATGCTGACTGGTGTCCAGTAGCTGTTTGCAGTGTTGAGCCGGTTCACACTTAAAATGAACTAGTTCAAGTTCAGAGGGTTAGTTCAGGTTATTTTTTATTGGGATGATAAAGGTGTCAGTAATCCTGACTGGGAGCGTCACGTCTCGTGTTCTACTGAGCACAAGGAGAGCGCAGAGAGGAGGAGGAAACAGAAACTCCAGCTCGGTACAAACCACCTTCAGCTTCTGCTCTGATCATGAAGCAGCTGATCTCTGAGCAGATGTGACCAGAGAAACTCTGTGTTTTCACTGTTTCCACTGTTCTACAAAGTCACTGAGCAGCTGCTTCGCGGTGACGAGCTCAAGTCTCAGTCACTGCTTCTGTCTCTGTGCGAGTGTGTGGCACTGTGAGGGGCGGAGCCCCGGGGCCTGCGTGTGAGTGTGTGTGTATAGCTCAGTTGACTAATCCTGCTCGAGACTGAGTTTGGGACCGCCTACCTCATTTACATATGGACAATTCAATGTTGAAATAAATAAATGTTGAAATAGATAAAGAAATAAATGAAAACATGTGGACATAAATACAGAAGTAAATTAATCAAGGTGTTTGTTTCTGTTTTCTGACAGAGTTGAAGTATAAGCAGCATTACACTAATAATATACCACAATATGCCTCACCAGACTGTCATGTAGCTCAACTTAAGACCTACCTTTCATTTCAATAATTACAATTTTAAATGAAACAAAACTAGTGAACTTGTCTAATTTGTAGAACAGTAAAACTGCCTTTAAACCTCTCTACCTGTCTGTCTGTCTGCCCGCTGAGGAGTTGGCAACACTGGGCGGGCAGCGAGATCCACAGGTTGTTGGTGGTTAAGATCTTGAACTTAGTGACGGACTTGAAGTCGTCAACGTGCACCTTCGGGACCTGAGCGATCTCCAGCAGCCGCAAGTGGTCCTCATACTGGATCAGAGTCCCGCCCTGCGCACAGGAAACAGGAAGCTCCTTGATCCGACACGTAGAGGTCTGCGTCCCCCTTGAGGCTCTGCATGTGCAGGATGATTCTGCCATCGTGGTTGAGGCGTAGGTAGCTGTAGTTTCCTGCCCCAATGTGGCCCTGAACCACGTGGAGGAGAACCCACTCTTCAGGGACGCCGTCGTCCTCTGAGGTCAGGAAGCTCCTGGTCTGCGACACCAGGAGGGCGACGACCAGGGCGCTGCAACTCAGCATCATAATGAAGGCATTGGTCACTACATTGAGCACGGCTTCTTGTGTTTGAGCTGAAATTAAAGAAGTTATTACAGTTTTCTCAGCTACGATGCATGGGAGGAGGTTGAGGATGAGGAGGATGGGAAGGAGGGGGTGCATACAGGGCCGGTGATGCAGGCAGCGTTAGCAGGGTAAAGGATCTTTTCGAGGTTGGAGCCGTTCCTGTGACCTCCCTCAGCTGCAGGTCACGAACGGACTCTTTTTGATTTTTGCTTTTCCGACAACTGTACGTCTAGAAAACAATTCACCGCCAAACAGTAGGTGGCGCAACAGAAGACGAGCTCAGAGAAGCCTACCCCATTTGTGCATAGAAGAAGTCCATGTTTGTTTGTTTACCTCATCCCGGATTTCCTCACACACAGTGAACGATGACAACTAACAGAACTAAAAAAAGTGACACCCAGCGGGTCAAAATGCTGATGTTATTATTCTTCACTATTCGAAAACCAAACTACATAGAATATATCCTACTGTCTCTCTCGTCTGTGTGATCGATGTAAATCTGCTGATGAATCCTTTACCCACCTTTTCTGGACATGTTCAAAGCTGTACGACTTCTGGTGTGGAATATTTAAGTTGTTTTCTGAAATGTACAACTGTGTGTTCAAGCCTGAGCCAGAGGTGGCACTGTTTGGCTTCTCCCTGTCTCTTTTGCCTCGAAGTATCGCAGTACAGCACACGGTCATGTATGGAATGTAAATTGGAAAGAGACTGATTCTAATGCGGTGGAAGTCAGAAGCAGTGCCACTCTTCAAGACGTGGCTATCAGAACTTACTTCTCTATTACAGATGGAGAAAATCCGATACAGTTTGACAAACAATCTTAAACAATTCTACAGAATCTGGCAGCCGTTCTTACACCATCTTGCTCAATTTGATGGAGATTTAGATTTAGCTATGAGACTAACAATATATCATTCACCTCTTTTTTTTAAATGTATTTTGTATACTAGTGATGCATCAATACATTTCATTGTCTTGAGCTGTTGTTAGTTTTTTTTTCTGTTTGTTTTTTTTGTTCTGTTTTTATGCCTTTATTTTATTTTATTTCAATTGACTTTTTTCTTTCTTTCTCTTTTCCTTTCATTTTGACAATTTCTTACTTACTCCTAGTATTTGTATGTTTGTACTTAACTACCTGAAAAAACCTAATAAACATATTGTTTTAAAAAAAAACAACTGCTTATGTTATAGTTTCTGAGCCAACGGTCTTGTTTCCGAACTGCGTTGCTAATCCCACAGCTTGAAGCTACACGGAGGCAGCTAGCTCTAGTAAAAGTAAATGTCCCCTCATCTCCGAGACCGAGCAGTTAAATCCCAACTTTGTGTTTCGAGTGACGGTGAAAACCACGTAACATGAACATGACAATAACAGTAGAGGAAGGCAGATTTATTCGATGTGATCAGTATAAAATCATTGAAAGTATATATACACACACATACTTTTGGCAGAATTGGAAAAGTTGCACATATTGCACAGGCAGTCGTTGTGTGTTGGCACCAGTTTGTAAGGAGAAGGTATCAGAAGGCAGCTTCAGCAAATACTGTGCATGTGTCTCAAATGAGAGAAACATTCAGACTGGGTCCTCGTGTGGTTTCTAACGTTTTCTTAACAGTCAAACAAACCTGATCTGTGACATCAGGCCTCAGCACTGATCAGATCAGTCACACTCAGCCTTTAAAGAAAAACCCTTCGCCTCCTTTCATCAAGTGTCGAGCTGGTGTCAGAAACAAGTCCTCGCTTGGTCCAATCAAATCCAAGCAGGCGGCCACAGCAAGATTCATTAGATTGACTTATTATCGCTTATTCGTTTTTGTTGTACGTCTCTTTAAAAAGCCAAAGTGAATGATTGTCTATCTGAGGTGGACTCTGAGCAGGAAGGTTCGAATCTCCATCGGCCTCAAAGTCACCTCCCACGTGGACGGGTCCTCGAACGTCTTCAGCAGAGGAGGCTTCTCATCTGGAAGAACAAGAGCAGCATGTAACAACCAGCAGGGGGGCGCATCCCTGCCACTATATCATCACATCCCATAAACCTGTGTTGAGATCATGTGAGTTTAAACATTATATTCAGATATGGTTGAAACTAATATTTGTTCATTTACAGTAGGTGAATATCCAGCTCTACTCGTGTGGCTCTTTAACTCCTCGTCTGATCTCATGTTAACAAACTGAAATGATGTGAGTGTCCTGCACCTGTTTGTGGCGTCCAGTCAAAACGCTTCATCTCCTCTTTCCACTGATTGGCTGACAGGTTCAGCTCAGACACGCCCACCACCTCCAGAGTGGAAAACAGCTTCTATACGAACAGACAAGTTTCAATTTATAATTACTAACACGTAGAAGCTAAAAATAAGGTAGTGAATCATTTGTAAAGTAAAAAACATCGTGCAGGTTTCGTTTTATTAATATTCTATAACTTTAGATATTAAGTTAATAGCAGTGAATTTCAGCAACAGTGATGTCAGCAGATTGTCCGTGTGTCCGACCTGCAGGTTGACGGTGACGGGTCGGGAGTTCACTTTGCTCTCCCAGCTCTGGAACTGATGCTCCAGCCTCAGCAGCACCGAGTCGCTGTCCCACTGTGTCAGTGTCAGGAGGTGAACAGCAGGGGGCAGCGCAGCCTGAAGACCTGAGAACTAAGGACCACACAAACTGATTTCACTCTGTTCCGATGGAGCTTTCATCCAAAGTCTTCAAAACTTTCTTTAGGGTTGGAAAGTGGATTGAACACAGACGCTGTAAACAAGACGTGTTGTAATTTTCTGATTGTAAAATTATGAGAATTTGTTTATGATTCATGACGTCAGCAACTTTGGTTTCCGATTATTCCGCCTGCACATGAACTATTCACTGCATAAAGTCGATTTTAACCGAGCGTTTATCTTCAGGATTTACATTCACCTAAAAGCTCGATAAGTTTTCACGTCTGTCAGGATGTTTGCAAAGTCTTAACTGGTCACGCTCCTCACTCACCTCCAGTCGGGTGTCGGGGCTCGAAGCTCCGTCAGTGAACGTGAGCAGCGGCTGCAGTACTACTTCCTGTGCCAGGGGGCGGTGTGTGTCTGCAGCGGCCGGTGGGCGCTGGAGAGAGAGCAGCAGGCGGCCGCGGACCACCAGCCCTTCTGGGAAGATATCGGAGGTCTCGTTGAGAGGCTCGCCAACGCCGCGGACATCATCGTACAGGAGCCGGCGGTGGAGCTGACAGGGGGGCGGGAGAGGAGGAGGGTGGGGTTCAGAGTGTGTGTCTGTGTGTGTGTCTGTATGTGTGTGTGTGTGTGTGAGAGAGTCTCAGTGTCTCACCATGACCTCCAGGGAGCCGTTCTGGATGCTTCCTCCTCCCTGAGAGCGATCGGTCACCACAGTGAGCTGATCGACATCGTCCTGCAAAACGTGAGGAGAGAGGAAAACAAAAACCTTTATTATTAATTATTAATCCTTAAATCTCTTTCTGTATATGTATACGAACATAGGCTATGTGTATATGGAAATGAATGTATTATGAGTCAAACTATGGACATACTGTATGTGAGTGAACGGATTAATGTATGCTTGAGGTTATGTGATGCTGATATGAATGTATATTTATGATTACAGTTAGAGTAGCGGTGTGGAAGCACGTGAATGCGTTCACGTTGGCTTGCTGCATGTGCAGGATTGTCCAGTGGTCTGTTTACTCCACCAGACTTTTAACTTGATGTTCTTTTTGTACTGTATGTGTTTTTATGTATGCAACATGTTCCCTGTCTTCACGACAAATTTCTCCCTGGTGGAGACCAATAAACTAACCTAACCTAAATATCCAAAGAGAAAACTCAAAACATTAAATTAAATCCACAGATGTTTGTAGCACGTTTGTTCTTGACGTGTGCAACCGCTCAACTTGGACCACCACACGTTGATTGGTGGTCATAGGAGGCGGAGTTTAAATGCCAGATGTGAAAAGACGTATTTATCCTCAGGACAGATGTTACTAGCAGGTGTGAACCGGTAGAAAACTGATCCTCGAACCTTTATGCTTCTGCAGAATAAAATAATTCTCTCTCATACACACACACGCACCTTGATGAATGCACGGGAGTTGATGGGGTAGTAGTTTCCAGCGATGGGCTCCGACTGCTTCAGGTTCCAGGTCGGGCGGAAGTCTTTCCTGTGGAGGAAAACAACACAAACACACACAGGGTGAGATCCAGACATCCCAGCTTCCCTCTGACCCGCACACGGCCGGGTCGCTCACCTCCTCTGCAGCACCTCCCTGCCGTTGGAGTCGGTGTAGAAAAGCCCAGAGGTTTTAATGCTGGTGTCCAGACGGGTGATCACCTCCTTCCCCAGGCTGTCGCTGTGCGGGAACAAAGGGTTAAAGGTCAGAGAAGCACGGAATCAAAACGTTTTGTCAGCATCTGCCCAGATGTTTGCAGCTCACTCTATGGGCACCGGCCCGACCGTCCACTCCAGCTCCAGAGCTCGGCTGTCGGCGTAGAGACGAACCACCTGAGACACCCAGGGAGAAAACCACTGCCTCACCTCCTGCACCACAGACGTCTGAGACAGAAACACAAGGATCATTTTATATTCACACTGAAAATCCAACAAATCAAAATCTGAAATGTTTAAATACACCTCAAAAAGTTTTATCTGACAGAAACAGATCCGCCTGTTAACAAACACACGTCCAAATAAAGCTGTGGAATTAATTCAGGTGATTCTTCTCACAGATAAAAACTTCAAACTAGTCATAAAACTCAACGTGAGGCTGCTGCTCTCGCTCTCTCTCTACCTCTCCTCCCCCCCCCTCTCTCTACCTCTCCTCTCCCCCCTCTCCCTCTCCCTCTCTCTCTACCTGCACCGTCTCCGTCTTGGCCGTCCGGCTGATGATGAAAGGTGTGGACGAGTTGGGTCTGAAGATGTAGGCTCCGGACATCTGGTTGCTCTCCGAGTTGTTGCCGTCACTGGCGTTGTACCTGGAAGTTGGAACAAACAAACACACACAGACACACACACAAACACACACAGACACACTAATGAACAGAGAGGACAGAAGTGCGGGTGTCTCTTCTCTTTAGCTCTTGAGAAACACTAACCAGTAGAAGTTCTGCGTCAGCTCGATGCTCTGGTTGGTCTCCAGGTTGCTGAGGCTGCTCAGGAGGCCGGTGTCCGGGTCAAAGGTCACACGTAGGAACTGGAGCACATGGACGCAGCAAATACTTTAATATAAAAAACGTACTTCATGCATGTAAAGCTTATAAAATGCAAACAGGAACAATGAAGAAGAACTAAGTACAGTCAGAGCTTCTAAGAAAGGAATTAGAACCTGGAAACTTGCAGCTTGAGGACGTCTGCTGCTCGACTTCAACATCAAAATAAATATATTTGTTTCTAATTGGAAACAATTTCATTCTGTGAGAAAACTTTCCTCTGTTTTCTTTTTAAATGCTCCTTTAAAAAGCTTTCTTTCCTTTCTTGTCTTCTATCAGTCCCTCCTCCTCCTTTCTTCATGTAAACCGTCCTGTTTGCTTGGTTTTGTTTCCCTGTCTGTGAAACCCTGATCTCCCAGCATGCAAAGCGGCAGCAGCGTTGAATGCAGCCATGTTCTGACCTTGTTCTGGATGGCTGCGGGAGTGCGCTGCCGGGGGGGGGCGGGTGGAGGCCCGTCCTGAAGCAGGGACACGGAGTAGGTGCTGTAGCCCAGAGGAGGAGCCTGAACCTGGAACACCAGCTCGTTGAGGGCGGAGCCTCGGTTCCTCCTCACCTCTCGAGTGGCTCTGGACACCGGAACCACCTGGAAACACATCCGGTTACGTTTGCTTCTGTTTTATATCTTTACTTTGTATTTATCTGCCACAACAGGAAGTGAATATCAAAATAAAATGACACAAACAACATGACGGCAGCGAAGCGGCTCAAAAAACTCTGAATTCTGTCACCTCGGATATTAATGTAGATTATTACAGTTGATGATTTGAAGGAATTGTTTTATTCTATACTTAAATTTTTATTTATTTTATACAAAAGCAATCACACCCGAGAAAAATTACATATGAAAATTATGGAAGTTTAAACCAAAATGGCCACAGAAAACTTCCACTAATAAGAAACATTTGAAATATGGACTAATCTAAAATAAGAGTTTGAAAAGTACTTCTTAAACCCTGTGTTTAACTGTCTCATATCTACATGCTGCCCCCCCCACTCACCTGACAGTCCACAGCTTTGCCTTTAGCGTCGGACACCGAGTACGATGCTCCGTTCACAGGAAGACGCACCGGCCAAGAGACGGGGCGAGCGAGAGGGTTGTACACACTGACTGAGAACTGAGAGAGAGAGAGAGAGAGAGAGAGAGAGAGAGAGAGAGAGAGAGAGAGAGAGAGAGAGAGAGAGAGAGAGAGAAAGAAAGGGAGAGAGAGAGAGAGAAAAGAGAGAGAGAGAGAAAGGAGAGAGAGAGAGAGAAAGGAGAGAGAGAGAAAGAAAGAGAGGGAGAGAGAGAGAGGGGGATAGAGAGAGAGAGAGAGAGAGAAGAGAAAGGAGAGAGAGAGAGAGAGAAAGAGAGGGGGAGAGAGAGAGAGAGGAAGAAAGGGAGAGAGAGAGAGAGAGAGAGAGAGAGAGAGAGAGAGAGAGAGAGAGAGAGAGAGAGAGAGAGAGAGAAAGGAGAGAGAGAGAGAGAGAGAAAGGAGAGAGAGAGAAAGAAAGAGAGGGAGAGAGGGAGAA